>NW_026713404.1:0-27692 GCF_029784015.1 Lycium ferocissimum | reverse complement strand
TATACTACGTTTTCTCTTACTTTTGGCGCCTTATTTTTCTTGAAAACCTAAGTTTTTATTTTAGTACACTGTTTTAGCGCCAGTTTTTTTGGAAAATAGTAGCCTTTTAATATTTTAATATTATATTTGGTGGCATCTTCCTACTCAAAGCTCATCAATTATAATTTTGGGACCGGTTACTAAATTCTTTTGGGACTAGATTTAGTACCTTCGCAATAAAATATAGAATTAAGGACCGAAATAAAATCTCGTCCCAATAAATGTACTTTTAGAGACGAAATTATTAACTTGTCCCTAAATATTGGTCGCAGATAAACCTTTTTCTTGTAGTGGTGTTTGACAACCAATCATCATACAACGTTTTGCATTAATCATTCCAAGAAACATGCACAATCATTTAATAATATCAATATTATGTTAAAAAAATCATACACTACATTGACTCGGCATACACGTGCAACGAACGTGCTGAGAAACTAGTTACCTTAATTTATTTAATAGCTGAAATATTGAACTTCTCCTTTATAAAAGTCATATACTATATATACTCCAGAAGAAGACTCTTTATTTCTCCTCACTCCATCAACTATTATAATTGCTAGGAGTCGAAGTCACTTTCTTTCTCCTCGATGACAATTATAATTTCTCCATGGATTTTTAGCGAAGCAGTTTCTACTATCGGAGAACATCAGAACTTTATGATGTAACAACTTTTCTTAGAAGATACACAAATATCTTTTGTTATGATCATGACAACAACAATATTTGGGAAGAAGAGTATGTGATTAAGTTTTTAATCGAAGAATCTTCATATGTTAATCGACTAAACGACACTTTCCTGTATTCTTTGAAGGGGATTTATCGCGTGATCGTGAGCGACGAGAACAGGATATAGCTCAGGACAAGGAGAAGAATTGGAACGTCGATACCAGCGTGAATAGTGGATATCGTGATATGTTTCAGTAGGTATCCTATTGGTTGAAAATTGAATTTAATGGTGGTTCGCGTATTTTTCTAAGGGGATTCTCATCTTTGTTTGTGTTAATTAGCACTTATTAGTGATTTTCTGCGATAAAAGTTAGGGTTGTTTTGCATGGTTCTTCTCAGATATCAGTTAGAATAGTGCATTTCAGTCCGTTGTGTTCTATATATTCGGCGATATGCATAAGATTTGGATTTCAGTTATTCACAAGGACAAGAATATGTAGAAGATTTTTTTTTACATTGTTAATGACAGGTTAGAATTATTATTTAAGAAGTTATCAGTTATTTGTGTTATAATAATTTACTCGGAACCCCTTCCAATTTATATGAAGTTGTTCGACAACCAATCATCGTACAACGTTTTGCATTAATCGTTCCAAGAAACTTGCTTAATCATTTAATAATATCAATATTATGTTAAAAAAATCATATACCACATTGACTCGGCATACACGTGCAACGCACGTGCCAAGAAACTAGTTACCTTAATTTATTTAATATCTTAACTATTGAACTTCTCCTTTATAAAAGTCACATACTATATATACTCTAGAAGAATCCTCATTCTTTCTCCTCACTCCATCAACTATTATAATTCCTAGGAGTAAAAGTTACTTTCTTTCTCCTCAATAACAATTATAATTTCTCCATGGATTTTTTGCGTTCTACCATTTGAGAACATCAGGACTCGATGATGTAACAACTTTTCTTAGAAGATACAAAAATATCTTTTATTATGATCAAGACAACAACAATATTTGGGAAGAAGAGTATGTGATTGAGCTTTTAATCAAAGAATCTTGATATGTTAATCGACTGAACGACACTTTCCCGTATACTTCGAAGGTGATTTAGGGCGTGATCATGAGTGATAAGACCAGGATATAGCTCAGCATAAGGAGGAGAATTGGAACGTCAATACTAGCGTAAAATATGGATAATGTGATATGCTTCAGTAGCTATCCTATTGGTCGAACATAAAATTTAATGGTGGTTCGCGTATCTTGCTCAGGGGATTCTCATCTTGATTTGTGTTAATTATCACTTATTACTGATTTTCTAGGATAAAAGTTAGTGTTGTTTTGCATGGTTCTTATCTGATATTAGTTAGAATAGCGCATTTCAGTCCGTTCTCATCTATATATTCGGCGATATGCAAAAGATTGGGATTTAAGTTATTTACAAGGACAAGAATATGTAGAAGATTTTTTTACATTGTTTATGACAGGTTAGAATTATTATTTAAGAAGTTATGACTTAAATATGTTATAATAATTTACTTACACGTTCCAATTTATATGAAGGTGTTCGACAAACAATCATCATACAACGATTAGCATTAATCGTTCCAAGAAACTTGCACAATCATTCAATAATATCAATATTATGTTAAAAAAATCATATACTACATTGACTCGGCATACACGTGAAACGCATGTGCCAAGAAACTAGTTACTTTAATAGTTTAATAATTAAACTTTTCCTTTATAAAAGTCGCATACTATATATACGCCAAAAGAAGACACTTTATTTCTCCTCACTCCATCAACTATTATAATTGCTAGGAGTAGAAGTCACTTTCTTTCTCCTCGTTAACAATTATAATTTCTCCATGGATTTTTTGCGAAGGAGTTTCTACCATCCGAGTATATCAGAACTCGATGATGTAACAACTTTTCTTAGAACGTACACAAATATCTTTTATTACAATCAAGACAACAACAATATTTGGGAAGAAGAGTATGTAATTGAGTTTTTAGTCAAAGAATCTTCATAGGTTAATCGACTGAACGACACTTTCCTGTATTCTTCGAAGGGGATTCATCACGTGATCGTGAACGACGAGAGCAGGATATAGCTCAGGACAAGGAGAAGAATTGGAACGTCTATACCAACGTGAACAGTGAATATTGTGATTTGTTTCAGTAGCTATCCTATTGGTCGAAAATTGAATTTAATGGTGGTTTCGCGTATTCTTCTAAGGGGATTCTCATCTTGGTTTGTGTTAATTAGCACTTATTAGTGATTTTCTGCGATAAAAGTTGGGGTTGTTTTGCATGGTTCTTCTCAGATATTAGTGAGAATAGTGTCTTTCAGTCCGTTGTCTTCTATATATTAGGCGATATGCATAATATTTGGATTTCAGATATTTACAAGGACAAGAATATGTAGAAGATATTTTACATTGTTAATGACAGGTTAGAATTATTATTTTAGAAGTTATCACTTAGTTATGTTATCATAATTTACTTGCAACCCCTTCCAATTTATATGAAGGTGTTCGACAACCAATCATCATACAACGTTTTGCATTAATCATTCCAAGAAACTTGCACAATCATTTAACAATGTCAATATTATGTTAAAAAAAAATCATATACTACACGTGCGACGCACGTGCCGAGAAACTAGTTACCTTATTTTATTTAATAGCTTAACTATTGAACTTCTCCTTGATAAAAGTAACATACTGTATATACTCCAGAAGAATACTCTTTCTTTCTCCTCACTCCATCAACTATTATAATTCCTAGGAGTAGAAGTTACTTTCTTTCTTCTCGATAACAATTATAATTTCTTCATGGATTTTTTGCGAAGGAGTTTCTACCATCTGAGAACATCAGAACTCGATGATGTAACAACTTTTCTTAGAAGATACAAAAATATCTTTTTTTACTATCAAGACAACAACAATATTTGGGAAGAAGAGTATGTGATTGGGCTTTTAATCGAAGAATCTTGATATGTTAATCGACTGAACGACACTTTCCCGTATTCTTCGAAGGGGGTTTATCGCGTGATCGTGAGCGACGAGAGCAGGAGATAGCTCAGGACAAGGAGGAGAATTGGAATGTCGATACCGGTGTGAAAAGTGGATATTGTGATATGTTTCAGTAGCTATCCAATTGGTCGAAAATTAAATTTAATGGTGGTTCGCGTATTTTTCTAAGGGGATTCTCATCTTGATTTTTGTTAATTAGCATTTATTAGTGATTTTCTACGATAAAAGTTTGGGTTTTTTTGCATGGTTCTTCTCTGATATTAGTTAGAATAGTGCATTTCAGTCCGTTGTCTTCAATATATTTGGCGATAAGCATAATATTTGGAATTAAGTTATTTACAAGGATAAGAATATGTAGAAGATTTTTTTACACTATTAATGATAGGTTAGAATTATTATTTAAGAAGTTATCAGTTAATTATGTTATAATAATTTACTCACAACTCGTTCCAATTTATCTGAAGGTGTTCGACAGCCAATCATCATACAATGATTTGCATTAATCGTTCGATGAAACTTGAACAATCATTTAATAATATCAATATTTTGTTAAAAATATCATATACTAAATTGACTCGGCATACACGTGCAACGGACATACCAAGAAACTAGTTACCTTAATTTATTTAATAGCTTAAATATTAAACTTTTCCTTTATAAAACTCACATATTATATATACTCCCTGTCACACCCTTAATCCGATAGGGTGTGATGGGCACCCGACCCTTACCTAGGGCCGAGCGAACCCGCTGACACTCATAATCATATTGGGCCCTCATAGCATAACATAAATACATAATGAAAGTTCTTCGGAAATAAACATGCTTTTTATCCTTTTCAGATCAAATAAAATCTGTAACGTATAGAAACATATAGAACTTATAATACAATGCATAATGACACATCGGCTTACATAGCCGCTTACATAACCGACATCTTATACCCACGACACTGTCTGCAAAGTCTCTAACACGGAACATGAATCCATATCATAATGCTCAGACCCGAAAGACCTCAGAGAAAATGGAGCTCGCCAATCCCGCTGGAACATCTTCGCTAATATCTTCAACTCGTGCAGGTGTACACGCGCGCATGAGACGCAGCCCCCAAAGAAAGGGGGTCAGTACGGAATATGTACTGAGTATGTAAACCATGAAATACATTAAGCGGGATCATACTGAAGTAGTGAGTACAGAAAATCATAAAACTTGCCTTTGAAAACGTTTATCATGAATATCAAATCATATAATCACCATGTAAACATATAGCGTGTCCCGGCCCTCTAGTGAGGGACTCGGTAGGTAAAATCATCATATATATGTACATGTAACGTGCCCCGGCCCTTTAACAAGGGACGCGGTAAGTAAAATCATATCATCATCATGCATGCATATACATATACATATACATACCGTACCCGGCCCTCTAGTGAGGGACTCGGTGAATAGCTTGTCCCAGCCCCGCTAGCAAGGGACTCGGTATGCCATCCTGGCTCGGGAATAATGCAATGGAATTGCACGAATACATGCCCTGGCCCGGGACGCAGTGAAGGACATATTGAGGCTGGCACGAGCGGAGTAGTGACAAACCATATGCATATAAAATCATACTCAGAGACTCGATGAAATAGTCTAAGCGGAATGTCATTTTAAAATCGGACAATAGTTATATCAAATACCTTTCGGAAACATAACATACATCATACGTATTTACAAATCCATAAGGGTCATAGTCATATTCAAGCCATAGGGGTCATAATCATACGTCAAACCGATCCGAGTTCGCCTCGGAAAGTTACAAACTTTATTCACTTTAGAACTTTCTACGAACACATCAAAGCGATCCGAGCCTTTGCGAAAGTTCGGACGTTCGTAGTTCGAATCGTTTAGGAAACAAACTCTTTTTGAAAACAACTTTTATGCAATCTTTGAAATCCATTCATGCAAAAAACATAAAGACCATAATTTGACTACATTAAGAATATGAATATCAAGAAACAAATATGGATTATAAACATGCTCGGACCGCAAGAGTGGAATTACCTCGGGATACGTGTCATAACTTACTTTTTACTAAGACATGCCAAACAAAGAAGGGTTAAGCTTACATACCTTAGCCGCTTCCTAAGTTAATCCGAACTCAAGTCTCGACTCTCCAAGGTCTACACAACGTTAATAGATATCGAATGTTAGTCATAAACATCGAAGAATCCAATTCCAAGCCATTACTTTTTCTGCAGAGATTTGGGCAGCACTTCCCCTATATATTCAACAACCCCGAGAATTCAACTCGGCCAAATCAACAACAACCAAACCAACAACCATACTAACAATGTCCATAAGTGATTCAAAACGCATTCTAACGTTAATAATTCCTTTCTACCCAATTCGACAATATTTCAATTATATTCAAATAAACTACATACGATCAACCCAATACCAATGCTCATATATCCAATTACCAATCCGAAACCTTTCAAACAAGATTTAAGAGCATTCCGAACAATATGCCATGGACCCCGAAATCACCAATTTCCATAGGGACGACGACAATACGTTTCTTTCTTCCAAATTCATCAATGACACCAATAATCCATACATTCACAACATTATTTTCATAAATTCAAGAAAGCATACTAGGACCACATTACGTTCTAAATCAGCCCACAACAATTACGACTTCCATTTGAGTAATCAAACCTTCATTTTCATCACATAATCCACAACAAACAACAACCAAAATACTACATAAAATTAGTTCATCATGCTTACTCCAACAACATAGACTCACGGCCACAACTTGCAACACACCATATTTCATGAGTTTTCATTCATTTCTTCACATCACAACATGCACAAACACCTATTAAACATGTAAAGATGATTAAATCTTACCTTCCACTTAACTTCTTCCTCGGCTAGAATTGGCAATTTGCGACAACAAGCGGTTTTCTTGTTCCAACAACTACTCCACGTTGACGGGGACCTTCCAATTGGTAGAAAAGCTTGAAGAAACCAATTTTTCATGATCAATTTTAGTGGGCTGGTTCGGCCAGCCCCTCTTGGCCGTCCTCTCCTCTTTTTTTTTCTCTTCAAATTTCTTGAAATTTCTAGAGTTGAAATGGTAAAGATAACTAAATTGTCATCTTATTTTACCATATATAATGAATACATGTGGCCTATGGCCCACATGTCACATGCAAGGCCACATGGCCATTTTTTTTCATGAAATAAAATTTCCAAAACTTCACTTTTGGCCCCAAAATTTTCATGAAATGTCTAACTTCCCATAATTCATTTTTGGTCCCATATTTCATGAAATATTAGTTTTCATAATTTCGCTTTTACCCCAAATTTTTCTTAATATCTCCATCCCATGAAATCATAAGTTTACTTATGCCTTACAACAAAGTCGGAAGATAGCCTTGTCCGTAACTCTTCGCAACCAACTTAAAAATATTCCGACGTACAAAATGCGAGATATAACACTCCCGAAGAAGACTCTTTCTTTCTTCTCACTCCATCAACTATTATAATTCCTTGGAGTAGAAGTCTCTTTCTTTCTCCTCAAAAACAGTTGTAATATCACTCTGGATTTTTTGCGAAGGAGTTTCTACCATCCAAAAAAATCAGAACTCAACGATGTAGCAATTTTTCTTACAAGATACAAAAATATCTTTTATTATGACAAAGACAACAACAATAATTGGGAAGAAGAGTATGTGATTGAGCTTTTAATCAAAGAATCTTCATATATTAATTGACTGAACGACACTTTCCCGCATACTGATCGCGTGATCGCTAGCGACGAGACAAGGATATAGCTTAGCACAAGGAGGAGAATTGGAATGTCAATACGAGCGAGAAATGTGGATAATGTGATATGTTTCAGTAGCTATCCTATTGGTCGAAAATAAAATTTAATGGTGGTTCGCGTATTCTTCTAAGGGCATTCTCATCTTGATTTGTGTTAATTAGCACTTATTAGTGATTTTCTAGGATAAAAGTTAGGGTTGTTTTGTATGTTTCTTCTTTGATATTTGTTAGAATAGTGTGTTTTAGTCCGTTGTCTTCTATATACTCGGCAATATGAATAAGATTGGATTTAAATTATTTACAAGGACAAGAATATGTTGTCACGACCCAATTAGCCGTGGGTGGCACTGTTACACCTTGAAAATTTTCTCGTTGTGTACGTTGTGAGTAAACTAGCGTAATCTCAGGGAGGTCATGGAACCCTTATAAGGTTAAGAAATACTCTTAACAAGTGTTAAGCAAGTGTCTAAAGGTTCCGGGATCAAACAAATCGGAGAAAATAAGTTTGTCAAAAATTTGGCAAAATTTTGGATAGAAATTTTGGGTCGACTTCAGAGAGGTATATCTCCAGATATATCAGGAGTTTTGAGGTGTTTCAGGAGCCTAAAATGAAGTTCATCGAGTGTAGTTTCCAACGCAACAAACCGTTCATCAATGCGACATCAGAGTAAGGAGTTATGGGCATTTTGAAACGGACTGCCAGAAGCCCACGAACCTACGCGGAAATTCTAGAAGCCACTTAAAAGGCCCACCAATTTCGACCCGCCAGAACACCTGATTTTGGACCACTATATATAGCCCCTTAAGTCACCTAAATCACCTCATTTTTCACCATTTCTCATCCCCACACTTCTCTAGAACCTCCCACAACATTCATCCAATATCCTTACACCAAAACATAGCAAATTTAAGAGTTCCTACATCAAATTAGGCTCGGGTTTGTAAGATTAACAACGAATCTCAACGAATCAAAGGATGCCACCAAAGATAAATAAGATTTCAAGCTCTACCAACGTTGATTGAGGTAAGGATATTCTTTACTATGGGTATTATGAATTGTATCATGGAAATTTAGTTGTTGAAGCTTCGTAAAGTCTAGTGATTGGTTGAGATATTGGGGAAGCATCGTGTGGGATGTTTTATAGAACATATTGATGTTGATGATGATGTTGTTGATATTGGTGTTGCTATTGTTGTTGTTTTGTTGGTATTGTGATTTCGGGCTAGGGATATAAAAAGGGGAAATGCTGCCCGAATTCTGGCAGATTCTACGAGGATTTAATTCGAAGACTTAAAGGAGTATATGACAACAAGCCTAACAATAGTATGAATTTTCTTGGATGTAGATATACGAGCTTGGGAGGACAAGCGTTAGGTAGTTAAGGAGACCGAAAAGGTATGTTAAGGATGTCCCTTTCTTTCTAAAGGCATGATTCCTTTCTTATGAACCTATACGTGTTATCCATAACATCCTTATTCCCAAAAGCTAGAAGTTCATGATTCTCAAAATTCTTATGATACTAGAGATAGATGTTTTCTACGATGATAATGATGATGAGGATGATTCCATTTTAGACATTCTAGAGCTTATGGTTTTGATGCTATTATGGGATTTTTTGGTTTATTTCATGATTTTTTTGATTTTATTCATTGTTGTTGATCTCACCTTATGATAATTTTTCCTTCAAGGTGAGATAACGATGATGATTGTTCCATAATGTAATCGAAGTCTACCAACTTTACGGCACTCCGATAGAGTTGCAGCTTTTAATTGGGTTCTCATGCATGCTTTATATATATGTAAGTATTTTCTCACACCATGCCTATATGGCCGGGCGCACACTACTACGGCGCACGGCTATGGATAATGATAATAACATCGTGCCAATATAAGCCCTCCATATGACCGGGCACCATCAGCCTGGCATCCCGGATGCGAGCTAATGATTATGTTATATATATATATGGTATGCTATTTTGACATATATATATATATATATAGGTACGACAGGGCCTTGTCCTTTCTTTTCTATAGTTCGTATTCCGTAGAGGTCTATAGACAGTTGTATGTAGTTGGGATTTTATGTGGCCTTGTGGGCTCTTATTTTTGTTGTACAGCGTATCTAGCGGCCTAGTCGGCTATTTTAACATGAATATATATATATATATGGGCACGACGCGGGGCTATATATATATATATATATATATATATATATATATATATATATATATATATATATATATATATATATATACGTATGCTAGCGCGAGTTCTTTTGCATACATGAAATATATATAGTTCGTTGCGAGTTCTTATAGTTTAATCTATGGACCACCATATTGCTCGCCGATAGATGCAAGTACAGTCAGGGTGCTTGGTCACTAGAGGTCGGCACTCGTCACGACTCATCGTGGGTCGTGACGTGTTGTATCACAACAGTTCGTCATAGGATTGTCTACGAACGTGTCCAGTAGAGTCTTGTTTATGGGTGTGAAGCACGCCACACTTATAAACAAGAGGCATTTAGGAATCATTAACCTTTCCTTCTCATCTTAGATCATGCGATAGAGTCAAAGTTTAGGAAAGATCGTATCTGACCCTCTTATGTGTAGATTGATACAGATGAAGAGAACGATTTCTTATAGTGGGGGTGCAAGAAAGGCCCCAGGGTGGACTCCGGACCATCACTAACTACCATTTTCGGACCACGGGTACCAGGACAGATTCGAAGGAGTCTTAGTTACTCCCTTGAGTCAGATCCTTCTGAGGATATTGAGACAACTCCCCCGTAGCCCGAGACTTCTATGGAGGAGGATCCATCGAGGATAGCGCGAGACGGACCCGTCGAGGGTTCGTATAAGACACCGCAGAGCAGAAAGGCTCGAGGGTTGCACCGCTTTGGCCCCTCCAGTTTCTCCTATGACGGAGCATTACGTCAGAGCAGCTATGAGTATAAGTGTTTCTGAGCATTCTAGCCCTCTATCCTGGCCTTCAGTCAATCAGAAGCTGCCAGAGTATTCGTATCTTTCGGACTATGATGGAGGAGACCAGAATGGTCAGACGAGTAGATGATGGGAGGATGATGAAAGGGATATTTCACTTTACAGTCCCCAAGACCAGGATCAGGATAGGCCGGTCACAGGTATGCAGATTATCTTACTGAAACTCTTTATGTTATGTGCGATTACTATGGGATATCATCTAATGGTCGACAATAGGGGATTTTAAAGAAATCAATAATTGAAGTATTCATGGTTAATTACGACTAAGACATTTCTGCCACTATGAACCCCGGAGACTAGGAATGGAAAGTAATCACGTGTGTTGACTCGTGGTTATGGGAAATTTTCTAGATATTGAAAGTTTCAAAAGTTACGATAATATTCATCCCACCAAGGAAGTAAGGGACGTTTCCAACCTGGGAAAATACATTGCATGATTTTATTTGGACTTTCCCTTTAGAACTTCAAATGGGGTTTCAAAGATATGTGATAAAAGACTATGTAGCAATGAAAAGAATGGATGTGAGGTTGATTATTTTCAGACTGAGAAACAGAGTACAAGTATGAGTAAAGGTTATTGTATAAAATTATGCTGATAAAAGCTATCGGCAGCACTTAGAAAAGTATATTTACAGATGAGAAGGTACGATAAACATGGAGGCTGGACTAATTTGAGGAAGTCAAGATCATGAAAGGCCCCTTGATAGAGAACTTTCAAAACACATCCGGTATTGGGTTATGTATAAGGAGGGAAAAGATTATGTATATGAGTAAAGATTTTTAAGTAAAGTTATATTGCCAGGGTTACAATTAAGACTTAGAAAGATATACTAAGAAGTCCCACAGATTTAGACATATGGTGAATATGAGAACCCGGAATAACTCAAAGAAATCAGAAGCATATAAGCCTTATGATTAGGATTTCAAGATGGTTACCAGATATAAGTTTGACTAATTAGTCAAAAGAGGGGAGGCGTAATAAGTCGTGGGTTCAGGACAAAATCAAATGGCAACGGGATATCTCACAAGAAAAGGTGTTGAAAAGCGATAAAAAGATAAGTCACGAGTGGCTACATCGAGTATTATGTATACCCTTATGATTGATTTTACGACATGTTAAAAGTATTGATTGTGCCGTATGTTAAAGTTGAGGCAGCAAGCACTACAAAGAGAATTAAGATTGGGCTTTCTCGGGAATTAAAGTTAGATAGCGGTAACGCGACCAAATATGTAAGCACGAGCATTAGGAAAAAGAAGGTTATCATAGCATTAAGGGGAGAGAAACTTAGACAAGGAAAATGTATACCCATTGAGGATCAGATAATATATTTGAGGAAAAGATTAGGATGAAAGCAGGAAACAGACGATAGGATCAAATATAAATATATCAACGGGAGATAGAGTAATGTTATACGTGACAAAGGATGAACGTAAGGACCCCGGAACCAACCTATACGTCTTCATAACCAGAACAAGGAAGGTTGTAAATAATGGACAAAGCTGCATCCTTTAGAAGAAATAAAAAGGTCTTATGAGAGCGATGAGGAAATTTTAAACTCTTGAGATTTAACGAGGAGAATGGATGTGAACCCATGATTGGTACGCCTATTTAAGGGAAGAAAGTACCCCAAAAAGAGATTTTCAGCGTCAAAAGGGATTCACACTCGTAATGAAACACTCCAAAGTCTCCTAAGCTAAGAGTAAATAATGACTAATGGAAACAAGCATCTTACGAGTAAAAGAAAACAAAAGAAACTATGAAGACTAAAGGGAGGAGAAGGTGTAACGAAATGGTTAATGGGAATTATGTGGCCGCCGACAACAAAGAGAAGATTAATGAGTCAGTAGGCTTGCCCAAAGGCAAACAAATTGAAATTATAAGACAATGATTGTGTGAAAGATACAAAGATTCGATTATAAAGAAAACCGAGAAAAATATATATATATATATATATATAGATATATATATTAGTTGTAGTATCATAAAGGAAGATGAAGACTCGACGAAATGAGAATGAAAAAGGTGTACTTTGTGAGGATTTCATGATAAGAACAAGAATTGACAGAACACTAGAAGGACTATGATGCATGGCTGTGATGCAAACAAGTAGTTAAGAAGAATTACAGGACAAAATGAGCTAAGCTAATGAATGGACGAGTCATGGGAATGGATGGTGGGGAGTATCAACTTTTAATGGTATAGTATAGACATAAATCGGAATTAGGAACCTAGAGCAAGTAGAATTTCAAGGATATTACGAAGATAGTTATGGAAGAAGACTAAGGCTAAAGGAGTGTGGTATAGTCGGACACTCCATAAGGGGCCTAATGAATTCCGATGTCCCCATTAATTCCTTAGCCTAGGGAACTACTAGTCATGAAACGTAGAAGTGAAAAGTCAATAAAGAAAGCATCTGAATTGTATTCGATATGTATAAACATTTTGATTGGATACAAGAACTCAACTAGCAAAAAGGAAATAAGTTAAACCATGTGATGAAAAGAACTCTGGCATTATATGGAATAGAGGAGTTGAAGGATCACTAAAGTCGGTCAGATGACTATCAAAGACGGTTAATACTCGAAGGTTACTAGTATATGAGATCATCCTTTAAAAGGGGGAAGAACAAATTCAGTCCTAAGATGAACAACAATATTCCCAAGCTCAAAAGAGGGAAATATACTGGATTGAAGGAGCCAAAATTTGAGATGAACCGATATGTCAAGAATGTGCTAAAGAAAAGTGAGAATGGATTAAATGCAAATATATCATGAGACAAATATGGAAAGGGGAATAAGTTTCGCCAATGCGATACGTTGTATTCCGGACTATGACTTGAATCACTCGCGCCAAAGAAATTTCAGGTACATTTAGAGATACAGTAAAGTACTCCAAGGGGTAACAGAAGGAGTAAGAAAGGCCGCATGTGACCAGGAATAAGTATAAGGGACAATCAGGACTACTAAAAAGAACTTGCAGCACTAGAAGAGATAAAAGCTTTTAAAGGGGAATATTTATAGGAAGTTCAATAATCTTCAAAGGAAAGGAAGATAGGGTGCCTATGGATTGCAAGACAATAGTACTGCCTGAGATTAGGAAGTACCTCGTAAGTCGTAAAATTCCAAGTTGCCAATTATATCAATGGTGAGTGTATGATGTAGAACCAAATAAATAATCGCCGTGATGAAATGGCCAACAAAATGGTGTAAGGACAACGATAAGGAGTCAAAGAAGAATAGAGGCTAATTTAAGTCTCAAATGATCACCGGTACAAGAGAATCAAGGACTTAAGAAGAAAGCATACTCGTATTGAAAGGAAATTATGATTAAATAGGATTTTATCTTAGTTCCATGTTTTTGAGTTTGTTTTGTAATTATGTTAAGATTGAGAAGAGGAAATTGGAGGAAAAGTTCATATATGAATTTGATGATATTTTGAGTCATAAATTAGCTTGAGTTGTGATTATTAGTATGATATAAGTATAATCTTGCTATGAGGAATAATAATGATGATGAGGAAGTATTATATACAAGTGTATAAGGGATAGTGTTGAGGTCGTTGTTATGGATTGATTATGAAAATAAGTCTGGATCGATTTGGGTCTAGTTTGAAAATAAATCTCTTGTCTATGGTATTGTTGATATATTGGATGGACAATCTGAATTAAAATAATCACTAGGAATAATAAGTCATTAGCAAGGAAATGCTATTGCAAATCATCTAGGTGCTACCATAAGTGGAACTAAGATGATATTATAGGGAATTAAGGAGTCCGACCAAGGAATTAAAAGGAGATGATATCATATGTATATAAGGTCGACTAGTACAAAAAGGGATAATCTAAAATAACACTAGAGAAGCAAGCAAGGAAAGGTGCCATATCTGAATTAACAAGAGAGTTTATGTACTAGTAGAGAAATAAAGAGCAAGTAAAAAGGGTACGACAATTAAGGGTACTTACAGATCGGCAGGGAGCCATAGCAATCAGGAGCCAAGATCACCTTAATGGGAACAGGATGATAACTGAATATCAGCTAACCACTGGTTACATATAAAAGGGCATGAGGATATAAGACTAATGGATGAGTTCAATAGAGAGTTAGGGGAATATGAAAGAAGACTGATGAGCTCATATTATAAGAATATGAAGATCAAGGTCTAAAGGAGAACAACCATTTCAAGAAATCAATGATAGCCTCGTAAGCTCGCAAGCTACAACATTCGAGGAAGAATGTTTCTAAGGGGGGAAGAATGTTACACCTCAAAAAATTTCGCGCCGTGTACATTGTGAGTAAACTAACGTAAGATCGGAGAGGTCATAGAACCCTTATAAGGTTAAGAAATACTCTTAACAAGTGTTAAGCAAGTGTCTAAAAGTTCCGGGATCAAGCAAATCGCAGAAAATAAGTTTGTCAAAATTTTGGGAAAATTTTGGATAGAAATTTTGGGTCAAATTCAGAGAGGTATATCTCTGAGTATATCAGGTGTTTTGTGGTGTTTCAAGAGCCTGAAATGAAGTTCATCGAGTGTAGTTTCCAACGCAGTAAACTGTTCATCAATGCAACATCAGACTAGGGAGTTCTGGGCATTTTAAAACGGACTGCCAGAAGCCCGCGAACCTCTGCTGAAATTCTAGAAGCCACTAAAAAGCCCACCAATTTCGGCCTACCAGCCCACCTGATTTTGGAACACTATATGTCATACCCCACCCTTGGTAAGGCGTGATTGGCACCCGACACCTTATAGGAACCGAGCGAACCAACTTATGACTTACATCCTTCGTGTCTGAAATGGAAACAATAAGATCAAGAGGCTAAATATGAACATAATATCATGCATAAGTAAATGTACAATAGACCCATGATGCCAACATTACTACTGTCACACTATGACTAAGCTGTACACAGGAACTGTCTGCAAAGCCTCTATGAACATGATTAAGTATATAAGTCAGGACAGGGCCCCCGACATAACCTCATGTCACAAAAAAACATTTACAACTCGGACTCGGCAATGCTCCAGGAAGAAGTGGAGCCACCACTCGAGACCAGTACTTGAAGGCAGCCTACGATGAAAGATCCTCGTCTCGTCTATCTACACCTGCAGGCATGAACGCAGCGTCCACAAGAAGGGACATCACTACGAGCAATGTACTGGGTATGTAAGGCATGAATAGTAGTATGATTTCAGAATAAATACAACATAAGATAAAGTAAGTAATTATACGTCGTACTCTTCTTAAGATCTCTATCATGTAAACTACTTGTCTACAGGAAAAAAATTTCATACACATCCATACACAACTTACATACATATGCATTCATATTCACTTACTATACATACATCTGTCATATCCGTACTCGGCCCTTGCGGGACTCGGTGTTATCCGTACTCGGCCCTTGCGGGACTCGATGTTATGCCCAACTGATCAGCGGGATGCAATGTATACATACATACATACATACATACATATACATAAAAATACATAACTGAAATCAACATCATCATTACCATTATCATTATCACTCTATCCTTCCTTAGAAGATCAACTATCGTAAGGTGAAGTCGACGATTTCATGGGAATCTCGAGAATCATGAAAGATAGCATTGAAAATAGAACCGTCATCGCTATATCTCACCTAGAAAGAACAAGTAATATGAGGTGAGATCAATCACAAAGAATAGCCTCAAGATCATGAATAAGCTCAATAATATCGTAAGGACCATGAGATTTATAGACTTCTACCATTTGTGGAAGCAAGGATATTATGGATATGACACAAAGGTTTATAACAAAAGAATCATGCCTTTAGAAAGAAAGGGTTTGGCCTTAACATACATTTTTGGTCGCCTTAACTTTAACTACTCAATGCTTGTCTTAGTCCTTCAAATAAATCTTTCTGGAATCTGCCGAAATTTCGGCAGCATGTCCCCTGTTAATATGCCTAGCCCAAAATAGTAATTCAACAACCAACAACAACAACATCAATACCAACATCAATCATAATATTCTCAACACCAAATTATTCCATAAACATCCCATATGGGGTTTATCCCATATTTCCACCAACAAAACTATTATACGGCTATTTGATAGTTTTATATCCGTAAATAAACCAAAATAAACATTATTAATAGGATATTCATACCTTACTCCTGATAATATCGCTATATCTTCACTTTTTTTCACCTCAAACTTGAACCACATGCATCGCTATACGATTCTATACTCGCAACTATATGTTGCCTGAATCGGAATTCGGGAATTTTTGTTGATTTGGGCTTGAAATTTGGGTTTGAGAGTTGGGGAACTTTCTAGAGCATTTTGGAATTGTTTGGAAGAAATTTTGGCTGAAAAAAGAGGGGGCAAGCCCCTTTTATATTGGTTCAAATTCGGGTCGGGTCACTGTAGTAGTACTGTAGCAAGTCGGTATTGTAGCAGCTACTGTAGCACGCGTTTCTGCTCTGTCAGCTGAACTTGTATCGTCCATAATTCTCTGCTCTAATATCGTATCGACGAGCAGTTTATTGCGTTGGAAACTAGACTTAACGAACTTCATTTTAGGCTTTTGAAAGACCTTGAAAATCTTAATATACTAGGAGATATACCCCTCCAAATTTGACCCAAAATTCTGTCAACTTTTTCCAAATTTTCGACAAACTTATTTTCTTCGATTTGCTTGATCCCGGAATCTTCCATAGCTTATTATATGAACTTAAACCCTCGTAACCATAAGGTTGGCGCATATAATCTCATATATCCTTGAAGGTAACTCCAGTAACCGTACTTAAAACGACCAACACTTATAAATTTTCACGTACGAACCTACGGGGTGTAAAATTCTCCCCCCCCCCCTCAAAAACATTCATCCTCGAATGTTAAGTAGAGTTCACTCTAAGGTAAACGTCCATGTTCTTACCTGCATTCACTGGTAATTACTTTGTTCACTTGCTCAATTAAAACACAACTTATTCGAATTACGCAGGTTATCTTTCTTCCTTTGCCGTTTGCATTTTTATATGACACATACTTTCATTCAGAATTTTTTGTTCTCACTGATATCCCCTAACTTCATCTTCTTAGAGTTTAATTCATTCTCATTCCTTCCATTTTGATATCCTCAACTAGTCATATCACAAAGATCCTTTGCTTTTCATAGTAGTCAAATTAATCCTTGCGATACCTTATTTAACAATCAGTTTAACATCGAAATTTTTGCTTAACTCCTCTTGTTCTTAGTTGGATTTCTTGCACTTGCACTTGCTGACGGTAGCTCTTGTACTTGTATCAAACATCACAAATCTCTTCCTTAATGATTCTTTGCTTCAACTTACCCTTAAAGTTTCTGATTCTTTAGTTCGGCTAATAAATTAGGAGTGAACTCTTAACTAAGGGTCTTTGTCCTGCAGCGAATTCAAATCACTTCGTTCTTTCCTTATTTGTAACCTCCATTCCTCCCCCCCTTTTTAAGGGAAGCCATTATTTTACTTGTTCCATGAGGGTTCATTATTACCAACTTGTTTCGACCAAACGCAATATCCTTTGACCATTTCCCTTGGGGTTCTCCCTTTTTTTTTTACCTTTGTTTGACTCTCACTTAATAAGTCTAATGCACTTATCTGTTGTTTCGGTTTATCAGTCAAGTAGATCTCTTAATTCCTTAAATGCTCGTCTCCTCTATTTATATCCTTGAATCCTTTTCTTGCGATCTTATCTCCGTCTACCTTCATGACTTCTCCTTGCATTTCCTTAGCTCATCTTGCTTCATAGCTTCCTATTACTTTTCGATTGCCCCGTTATCGGGTGTCATAATTCCTCCAATACCTTGTCCAGTCAATCCTTGTCTTCGTCATGAAATACCTATAAAGTGCATCCTGTCATTCACTTCTCATTTCCCTTTACGATATCATAGCATGCTCGTATGTATGTCTATTCCTCATATTTTTGTCCTGTTTCCTTTATAATCGTATCTCTATTCGAAGTCCACTGTCTTATGCCATCACTGTCTACCTTTGGCCACCCTTACTAATTTATTAAACTTCCTCTTATCGTCGATGGTCACACAACTTCCTTTAATCAATTCATAACCGTAGTTTCTCGTACTTCTGTGCTCCTTGATTTCCTTTGCTCTTAAGGTGCTCTTTCCCGTCTGCCACTTAATAATATCTACCTAGAAGTCTGCAAAACATTCTACTATGAGTACAAACCCATCTTGATCTCGTATAGATGTATATATACTTCTAGGCTGAAACTTTCCCGTACTCATTAACTTCCTTCTCCATATTAGTATTTTTTTGTTACCTCTTACTAACCAGTTCAATCTATAAATCGTAATACCTTATTTGAGTTTCTAATGCCAACTTTCCTTATATTTCCAATAGATCTCAATCCCCCGAAATCTCGGATGCAACTCATTCCAGTTCCTTTAACTGCTAATCATTTTTCCCTCCAGGGTTCCTCCTTTAAATTAAATTAAAATCATTCTAAAACTTCTCCTTGAAAGAATCTCATAGTTGTTCCTTCAATCATGACTTACCAAACGGCTGATGGTCATATTTTTCCTTTACTCTTTCTCTATAAACATGCAAACAATTCAATTTGTCAAAATTTCAGCAGAGTTCCCTCTATAATTCTTACTACCTCATTCCTGTACACAGTCCAGAAAACAAATCTAATGCCCAAAGAGCAATCATAAATACCCATAATATCTTGCTCAAGTTCTTATATCAACGTCTATCCATATTAATAAAACAAGAAACATACCTTTCGAATGAACAACTTCAATTCTCATCAATTATCTCGTAGTGGCATAATCAACTGCTTATCTATGATCAAAACATTTGGGGTTAGAATCAGGGACATCATATCCTATGATTTAGCTCTATGGCACGATCTAAGATGAGAAAGAAGGGTCAATCTTTCCTAAATATCTTGCAGCCTCCTGTTTATAAGTGTGGTGCACTGCACACCATAAACAAGACTCTGCTAGACATGGCTTGCAAACAACCCTAGGACAGAACTGCTCTAATACCACTTTGTCACACCCCACCCTTGGTAAGGCGTGATTGGCACCCGACACCTTACAGGAACCGAGCGAACCAACTTATGACTTACATCCTTCGTGTCTGAAATGGAAACAATAAGATCAAGAGGCTAAATATGAACATAATATCATGCATAAGTAAATGTACAATAGATCGATGATGACAACATTACTACTGTCACACTATGACTAAGCCAGACACAGAACCGTATCGCAAGGCCTCTATGAACATGACTGAAGTATATAAGTCAGGACAGGGCCACCGACATACCCTCTTGTCACAAAAAAACATTTACAACTCGGACTCGGTAATGCTCCAGGAATAAGTGGAGCCACCACTCGAGACCAGTACCTAAAGGCAGCCTACGATGAAAGATCCTCGTCTCGTCTATCTACACCTGCGGGCATGAACGCAGCGTCCACAAGAAGGGACGTCAGTACGAGCAATGTACTGGGTGTGTAAGGCATGAATAGTAGTATGCTTTCGGAATAAATATAACATAAGATAAAGTAGGTAATTATACGTCGTACTCTTCTTAAGATCTCTATCATGTAAACTACTGGTCTACAGGAAAAACATTTCATACACATCCATACACAACATACATACATATGCATTCATATTCACTTACTATACATACATCAATCATATCCGTACTCGGCCCTTGCGGGACTCGGTGTTATCCGTACTCGGCCCTTGCGGGACTGGATGTTATGCCCAACTGATCAGCGGGATGCAATGCATACATACATACATACATATACATAAAAATACATAACTGAAATCGACATCATCATTACCATTATCATTATCACTCTATCCTTCCTTAGAAGATCAACTATCGTAAGTTGAAGTCGACGATTTCAAGGGAGTCTCGAGAATCATGAACTTAGATAGCATCGAAAATAGAACCGTCATAGCTATATCTCACCTCGAAAAAATAAGTATTATGAGGTGAGATCAATCACAAAGAATAGCCTCAAGATCATGAATAAGCTCAATAATATCGTAAGGACCATGAGATTCATAGACTTCTAGCATTTGTGGAAGCAAGGATATTATGGATATGGCACAAACGTTTATAACAAAAGAATCATGCCTTTGGAAAGAAAGGGTTTGGCCTTAACATACCTTTTTGGTCGCCTTAACTTTAACTACTCAATGCTTGTCTTAGTCCTTCAAATAAATCTTTTCGGAATGCACGAAATTTCGTAAAGATCTCCCCAATTTATATGCCTAGCCCAAAATAGTAATTCAGCAACCAACAACAACAACATCAATACCAACATTAATCATAATATTCTCAACACCAAAATACTCCATAAACATCCCATATGGGGTTTATCCCATATTTCCACCAACAAAACTATTATACGGCTATTTGACAGTTTTATCTCCGTAAATAAACTAAAATAAACATTAATAATAGGAGATTCATACCTTACTCCTGATAATATCGCTATATATTCACTTTTTTTCACCTTAAACTTGAACCACACGCGTCGCTATACGATTCAATACTCGCAACTATACGTTGCCTGAACCGGAATTCGGGAATTATCGTTGATTTAGGCTTGAAATTTGGGTTTGAGAGTTGGGAAACTTTCTAGAGTATTTTGGAATTGTTTGGATGAAGTTTTGGCTGAAAAAAGAGAGGGCAAGCCCCTTTTATATTGGTTCAAATTCGGGTCGGGTCATTGTAGCATTACTGTAACAGGTACTGTAGCAAGTTGGTACTGTAGCAGTTACTGTAACACACGTTTCTGCTCTGTTAGCTAAACTTGTCACGTCCATAATTCTCTGCTCCGATATCGTATCGATGAGAAGTTTGTTTCGTTGGAAACTAGACTCAACGAACTTCATTTTAGGCTTTTGAAATACCTTAAAACTCTTAATATACTAGGAGATATGCCCCTCCAAATTTGACCCAAAATTCTGTCAACTTTTTTCAAATTTTTGACAAACTTATTTTCTTCGATTTGCTTGATCCCGGAATCTTCCATAGCTTATTATATGAACTTAAACCCTCGTAACCATAAGGTTGGCGCATATAATCTCATATATCCTTAAAGGTAACTCCAGTAACCGTACTTAAAACAACCAACACTTATAAATTTCCACGTACGAACCTACGGGGTGTAACACTATATATACCCCCTTAAGTCACCTAAATCACCTCATTTTTCACCATTTCTCATCCCCACACTTCTCTAGAACCTCCCACGACATTCATCCAATATCCCTACACCAAAACATAGCAAATTTAAGAGTTCCTACATCAAATTAGGATCTAGTTTGTAAGATTAATAACGAATCTCAACTAAAATAGTTGGCCACCAAAGATCAAAAAGATTTCAAGCTCTACCAATCTTGATTGAGGTAAGGACATTCTTTACTATGGGTATTATGCATTGTATCATGGAAATTTAGTTGTTGAAGCTTCGTAAAGTCTAGTGATTGGTTGAGAAATTGGGGAAACATCGTGTGGGAAGTTTTACAGAGCATATTGATGTTGATGATGATGTTGTTGATATTAGTGTTGCCATTGTTGTTGTTTTGTTGGTATTATGATTTCGAGCTAGGGATATAAACAGGGGAGATGCTGCCCGAATTTCGGCAGATTCTATGAGGATTTAATTTGAATGCTTAAAACGAGCATATGACGATAAGCCTAACAATAGTATGAATTTTCTTGGATGCAGATATACGAGCTTGAGAGGACAAGTGTTAGGTAGTTAAGGAGACCGAAAAGGTATGTTAAGGCTGTCCCTTTCTTTCTAAAGGCGTGATTCTTTTCTTACGAACCTATACATGTTTTCCATAACATCCTTTTTCCCAAAAGCTAGAATTTCATGATTCTCAAAATTCTTATGATACTAGAGATACCTATTTTCTACAATGATAATGATGATGAGGATGATTCCATTTTAGAGATTCCAGAGCTTATGGTTTTGATGCTATTATGGGATTATTGAGTTTATTTCATGATTTTCTTGATTTTATTCATTGTTGTTGATCTCACCTTATGATAATTATTCCTTCAAGGTGAGATAACGATGATGATTTTTCCATAATATAATCGGAGGCCACCGACCTTACGTTATTCCGATAGAGTTGCAGCTTTTAATTGGGCTCTCATGCATGCTTTATATATATGTAAGTATTTTCTCACACCGTGCCTATATGGCCGGGCAGTGCCGCTAAGGTGGGCGGCTATGGATAATGATAATAACATCGTACCTATATGGCCGGGCAGCACCACTACGGTGGGCGGCTATGGATAACGATGATAACACCGTGCCTATATGGCCGGGCAAAGACCACTAGTGGACAGCGTGAGATGGTTACCCCGGACGTGGGAGGCCCAGACGCGGGCTAATGATTATGTTATATATATGTATGAAAAATGTTTTCTTTATAAAGCTAAGCATGCATGGTATCCGCCTTATGAGGCAATCAGATGTACAGGTTATCTTTATCTCATGTTATGTTCCATATTTCTTGTTATATTATTATTCATGCCTTACATACTCAGTACACTGTTCGTACTGACGTCCCTTCCTGTGGACACTGCGTTCATGCCCGCAGGTTCAGGTAGCCAGACCGGCGGTCCAGTCGAGTAGGCCCTCTCCACTCAACTGCAATTAGTGCACTCCACTGTTTTTAGAGCTGCAGTCCTTTAGGTATGCTATTTTGACATGTATATATATATATATATAGGTATGACGGGGCCTTGTCCTATCTTTTCTATAGTTCGCGTTCCGTAGAGGTCTGTAGACAGTTGTATGTAGTTGGGATGTTATGTATCCTTGTGGGCTCTTATTTTTATTGTACAGCATATGTAGCGAGCTAGTCGGCCTGCACTTTTATCCGCAGTACGTATGTATAGATATATGTATGCTAGTTGTGAGTTCTTGTGGCATACAGGAGATAGTATAGATTAGTTATAGTTTATATATGAGCCACCATATTGCTCAGCGACAGATGAAAGTATGAGTTGGGGGTGCTTGGTCAGTAGTGGCCGGGCACTCGTCCCGACTCATCAGCTTGGGTCGTTACAGGCACCCACACTAAATCTCCTAGTAGGCAAACCATCCCCTTACCCAATTATCATCTAATTAATCAATTATTAAAACATTCAAGGATATAATAATAATAATAATAAAAACAATAAAAACAACAACAACAACAACAACAACAACAACAACAACAACAACAACAACAACAACAACAACAACAACAACAACAACAACAACAACATCAACAACAACAACAACAACAACAACAACAACAACAACAACAACAACAACAACAACAACAACAACAACAACAACAACAATAGTGTCAAAAAACTGGAACTGGGATTACCGCTACTTTCTCCTTCCTCCGTAGGAACAGTTCCTACGGTGTTATCAACTGGTAGGTCTTCTACAGTACTATAAACTGGTTGTTCTATGATTTGTTTTCCTTTTCCCTCAAGTTGTGAGACCCGATGATCTAAAGTAATCTGGTGTCTCCTAAGGGTGGAAATTTCTTGCTTAAGGTTATGAACCTCTCTTTGTAAATTTTGGGTGGTTGCCGGTGTACGTATAATATTCCGGCGTTCTCGGAGGAGTTTTTTGACTCCAGACATAGTATAAGGTCCTGTAGGTTCTCTAATTTCTACAGCAATTGATTCTTCTTGGGGCTGCTGTTTTGAACCTATTTGGTCTATGACTTAGGACCTAAGATTGGGATCCTTAATATATTTAAGGAGGTCAACGAGGTTATTACCATCTAAAACTTGAAGATTGTTTTCACTAAACTGGGAAACAAGTTTATAAAACTCATCGTCTTCCTTAGTTTTAATACAAGGCTGCCTTATTTGGCATGGTTGACACTCATCATCTGAGCTAGTTGAGCTATAACTCTCTTCATCCAATACCCTAATATCTTCATCTGAAGAGGGGCTGGAAGAACTATCACTTTCCTTACCAGAATCATCCTCTGGTTCTAGGTCTGAATTTAACAAAATCTTATAAAAGATTCTCTAAGGTCATCATCTATGTTAAGGGCTTTAATCTTTTCCTTAACTTTGCAATTTTTATAAAAATGACCTACTCTCCCACACTTATAACAGGCTTTTGGGTTTTTGGATTTAATAAAATCCTTTCTTTCTTTGAAAGTCTTTTTGCGCCTAGCTCTTTTCTGCAAGCGCTTCTCCTTCCATTGTTGGAAGTCTTTATGCTTTTTCTTTTGCCTATGAGGCTTCTTAGAAGATTGTGAAATATCCATACCAAATTGTCCACAAAATTCTCCTAATTGTTGTCTTTCATTAAGACCATGGCGCTTTATTTGCTGGTTGAGCCTAATTTCATTACATAAGGCTAATCCTTCCTGCATACAAGTACCAATTAATTTACCATAAGTATAAGTATCATAATTAATACTTCTTTCCCCTTTTCTAAGAGCTTTTCTAACCCTTTCTGCAAAAAGAGGAGGGAGTCCATCTATAAATTTGGACTTCCAGTGACAGTCATTACTCTCTGATAATTCCATCACCCTGCAAAGAAAAACATCTTTATACCACCTAAATGAGGTTAGGGTCTTACATCTAAGGTTTTGAAGCATGGTACGGATAGATTCATTATTATCTGTCCATCTTCCTGAAAAATGTTCAACAATATTAATGACTAGTGTATAAATTATATTAGCAACAGGTGCTTCATTACCACCTTCTTGTTTAACAGCGGTTAGAATACAATGACGCTGTGTTGCGGTTAAATAATTACCCCCAAACTTTAAATTGGCCAGTGAAACCAGCTATAATCATATCTGCAATAACTCTTTCAGTATTTTTATGAATTTTGCAGATAGTGCTGTACATCAACATTCTATGAATAGTACAATAAATTTGACGTTCACTATGACCGTTAATATTTCATTCATATATTTCCTTACCACTATAACTGTTGGAAATAATATGTTCATGTTCCTGTATTAAAACATCTTGAGAAGTTGGGCGAGGATAATAATACATCCTCTGAGTAGGCTAAACAGCATAATATTCGTCGATTTTATTAATATTGGATGTTATACGAGCCTTATGTGATTACGGAAGAACCTTTTCATAGAGGAGAGCGATAGGCCGGTTTGAAGAGCAAGCTTGAAAATAAATGGAGGGTCATTCATTCATAGCAGAAAAGCGGCACTCACTCGTATGCGAAAAGGCGGGGGGGGCTCTCTATCCTGAAGATAATATTTTTTTCATTCAACAAAGCCTTCTTTCATAGATAATCAGTAGTATTCCTCTCGCTAGCTATTCTGAGTAAGAGGGGGAGGACTTGATGTGACTACTTTTGTCTCAATCAATCAAGAATGCCTCAACTGGATAAATTCACTTATTTCACACAATTCTTACGGGTCATGCCTTTTCCTCTTTACTTTGTATATTGGTTCTAAGTTGAATATAGAAAGACGCCTTTCCTTGCTTTATTTAATAAATCCTGCTTTTCAGGGGGTCGTTTTCTGGTTCAAGATTCTTCTATTTTTATGTTTTGTCCTACGATTTGGGGGTTCTCCTTTACAACTTGTATGGACTTCTTTGTCCACGGACCCTTTTTAATGTGCTCCCCTCGGAGCTAAACCTTCTCCATTACTATCTAGGCCAGTCGCATCAGGACCCGGAATGGGTGGAATATGTACATCAAGTACTAAGAACCAATCAATATCAGACAAATATTTATCATCCTCTGCTATTAAAGGACTGAGTTTTAAACCTTTAAACTTTTCATCTAAAAGTTTTTCTAAATCTGATAAAGGTTTTAGTTTAAAATCATGAATCTCAGGAGGAGGCTGTATACTTGGAGTAGCAACAACTTCCTTCTGTTTCTCCATATCAGAAGTAGACATCTTATTAAGACAATTTAAAAGTTTATCAACTTTCTCATGCAGTGAAAATATTTGTTCACCCAAAATATTCATATAAATATTTGAATAATTTTGCTGCCTTACCATATTATTAATATGTCTAGTTATGACAGGCAAACTATCGCTTTCAATCAATTTTGAAAAAGCTGCAAAGTGCAAAGTCTTATCATCTTTGCCTATTTGAAAGGATTGCTGTGGAGGAAATACAGTATGAACTATTTCTCCACTGGATAATTTATAATCCCTTTCAAGAACTGAAATATAATTAGCAAGATATTTTGCCATAAACCAAGGCACAAAAGATATGATCTTATTTGCTTTGGAAAGATCTTTATAAAATTCTTCTTGGAAAATTATTGTTTCCTCAGATTTGAAATTGTCAAAAAACCATTTTCTAAATGTTATGCTTTTAGGAGTATAAAACTCTTTGCTGATCTGTAATCTTACGGGTGGTCCCCGACTAAAATCAATTTTTTGGACTTGATCCATTAAATACTTGGAAAATCCATGTCTGACTTTGTCATGACCCGGGCTACGGGCCATGACGGGTATCCGGGGCTAACCACCGAACACCACACATTCTGCTACTCAGCTGCTCTCATTCATATCTTATGCTCATAATCATGGGAAACTACTAACATTTGAAACATTTTTACTTTTATAAACATAAGCCCTTCGGCTAGAAAAATAGTATATATATATATACATAAATATACATCAAGACTGTGAGACCATACTACCCACACTGCGTATCTATGAGCCTCTACTAGAGTGCTAGATATATGGACGGGACAGGACCCCGTCGTGCCCAAAATATAAGTACACAAAATACTGTCTCAAAATAGCACCTCCGGAATAAGGGAGGGCTCCTGTAAATCTGCTGATAGCTCCTATGGATCTACACCATCTCCCTGTCTACCTGTGGGCATGAACACAACGTCCAAAGAAAACGGACGTCAGTACGAATATTGTACTGAGTATGTAAGGCATAAACAACAATGAAACATCAAAGAAATGGGGGAGCATCAATGAGGAGCAATCTGGGACTGACTGAATCATAAAATAAATAATGCAAGCTTGCTTACTTTCATACTCATCCTCATATCATATATGTGTGATATCAATATGCATGTTTGTGTTTCAAGGTAAGC
>NW_026713403.1:0-26734 GCF_029784015.1 Lycium ferocissimum | reverse complement strand
TGTCCCCTTTAGATAGAGTGTATGATCATGGGTATTGATCTTGATATACTTCTAATGGATCATTATATGAATGCACTTAATCTCTATATGAATCTCTACTATTTCCCAATAGTTAAAAATTATTTCTTTCTATGATGTTCCCAAATATAAGAAAGTAAATATGAAGAAAGATTAATCATGCCAAGTAAATTCTTCTTATTCCTAAGTGAATTTATTAAACAAAGTTTAAAGCTTTGAGTCCTTGTTGTTTATTCTTACCAACGCTAATTATTTTCCCAAATAAATCAAGATTTATGGCTTTAATCAATGTTTGCAACCATTAATTATGAATGAAGAATGAAGAATAAACAAAACCTAATAATCCATTATCTGTATATCAATCACAAACCCAATCCCACAACACCCATCAATTGGGTTCACAACCCTAGTAAGGAAAATTAGCTACTCATAGAAGGAGAAGAACAATAAGAAGTAATAGACATCATAATGCTTACAATTGATTGCTTGAAATTGAAGAGAATTTAATTGCAATTGTTTGTAATCTCCAAAAGACTTCAAAACTATGAATAGCTATAATTGAGTTCTGTATTGAATAATGTATAGGAAACCTAAAATCAGGTATTTATAAGAGTCAAAGCCGTGCAAAATTGGATTGACAAAATTGCCCTCGACGGACCAATGTACGGACCGTACATTTTATACGGTCCGTAGAATCAATGAAAGCCTTCCGTGAAATCTCCTCCAGTTGTCAGATGTACGATCAACTTTCACGGACCGTAAATATTATACGGTCCGTATAACTTTCCAGTAAATCCTCTTCTCTTTACAACTCCTATGGAACCAACATACGGTGAGTTTTACGAACCGTAAATATTATACGGTCCATACTTCTGCTCGGACTTCCACTTCATGTAAAGACCCATTCTGTTAAGCATTCACGATGGAATTTAAGGACCGTGAATATTTTACGGTCCGTATGTCCCTCCGTATAACTCAGGCTTCAGTTAATTTCTTTTTCTAAGCATCTTTTTCACTCCATTTACACGACTTGCTCCCGAAACACATTAAATATCTGCAACACGTCACAAACACATCAAAAAGACCAAGACTTGCTAAAAACAAGTAAAACTTATAGCCAAAAAGTATCGAATGTGCCACAATTTCACAGCATATCGGGGAACTACCATTCAGGATTCAGCAGTCTCGTCGCTAGTGGTGGAAGTGAAGGAGCGACAATACGAAGACCCCATGCTGATGCATTATAGAGATACACTCCCTCAGAAAGAGGAGTCATCATTTGAGATTGCAGGAGACGGAGTTCTCCGATGTCGAGGAAGACTATGTGTTCCTAATGTGGCAGGTTTACGCCACAAAATATTGAGGGAAGCCCATTGTTCCCGTTATTCTATCCACCCCGGAGAAACGAAAATGTATCATGATCTTAAATCCATGTATTGGTGGAATGGGATGAAGAAAGATATAGCGAGAAATTTGTAGCTCAATGTCCCAAATGTTAGCAAGTGAAGATCGAGCACCAAAAGCGGGCGATTGTTGCCGACTATAGAAATCCCAACTTGGAAGTGGGAAGTAATTAACATGGACTTTATTACGGGTTTAGTTCTCGACGTAAGTATGATTCCATATGGGTGATTATGGATAGACTCACTAAGTCAGCTCATTTCTTACCAGTCAGAACGACATATGTAGCAGAAGATTATGCAAAGCTCTATGTTAAAGAAATAGTGTGACTTCATAGTGTTCCGGTATCTATTATCCCAGACAGAGGAACTCAGTTTACGGCTAATTTTGCGGAAGTCCTTCCAAGAGGGTTTGGGGACTCATGTGAGCCTTAGCACGGCATTTCATCCACAGATTGATGGGCAAGCTGAACGTACCATTCAAACCCTTGAAGATATGTTACGGGCATGTATGTTAGATTTTGGAAGTAATTGGGATGATCTCTTGCCACTCATTGAGTTCGCTTACAATAATAGTTATCATTCTAGCATTCAAATGGAACCGTATGAGGCTTTATATGAGCGAAAGTGTAGGTCCCCGATTGGGTGGTTTGAAGCAGGAGAGAATAAATTGATAGGTCCCAACTTGGTCCATCAAGCCATAGAGAAATTTAAGCTCATACAAGATCAGTTGTTAGCAGCCCAAAGTCGTCAAAAGTCCTATGCGGATAATCGTCGAAGGGACTTAGAGTTTCAAGTTAAAGACTGGGTATTCTTAAATGTGTCACCAATGAAGGGCGTTACGAGATTTGGCAAAAAGGGGAAGCTTAGTCCACGGTACATTGGGCCTTATGAAATTGTGCGCAAAGTAGGCAAAGTGGCTTATGAATTAGATCTACCTCCTGATTTGGAGTCAGTTCACCCAGTTTTCCATGTTTCGATGCTTCACAAATACGTTGGAGATCCTACTAGGATCGTCCCAGTAAATGATGTCCAAGTAATAGAAAAGTTGACTTATGATGAAAAACCCATTGCCATATTAGACAGGAAAGTACGGAGGCTTATAATAAAGAAGTGGCCTCAGTTAAGGTTTTGTGGAGAAACAATAACTGAGAAGAAATGACATGGGAAGCGAAAGAAATCATGAAATTCAAGTATCCGCATCTATTTCAGCCCCCGGAAGAGGGCCAAGACGAAACATCAAGATCATAAGGTATGTATGTTTTCCCTTTTATGCATTTGGGTCGTGTGTGGCCAAGTTTTATTGCTATTATGTTGTAGCCCTGTGAGGCATTATTATTATGGGTTGTTGTGACAGGATGGTAGTGTCATATTATAGGGGAAACTCTGGTGAAATTTTCGTAGAATTCCCGAGTGCTTAACATTCGAGGACGAATGTTCTTAAGGGGGGAAGAATATTACACCTCAAAAAAAATTTCGTTAATGCATACTGAATAGACTGACGAAGGACGTGAAGTATGCAGTGTTGTAATAAGTAAAGAATGACATTTGATGACCCTAAGTAAGATTTCAAAGACATTCGATGTTAAACGAGAAAGGTTGCAAAGAGAAGGCAAGGCATATGATATGTATCGAAAGGGATTTGTGAGTAACGAGCTAATGATTATTTAATGAGGCTTTGGAGAAAAGTTATAAAGTCCCTTAGATTGATAATAAGGTGATAAACAAGTGTCAAGAAGGTTCCATAAGGATTGGAGATCAAACGAGTCGACGAGAACAAGTTCGGAATCACTGGGCATTATACGGTCAAACATACTGGCCATATATGTTGTGAATGTTATTATTGATGTTTGGGAGTTATATATGAAATGGAGGAAGTCGTATAAATAAAGGAGATGCTGTCCAATTTTCCCTAGCTTTAGTCATGAATGCTAAGCTATCAATTCTCTAATGTTAGTATGCACTCTAATGAAGGTAGAAACGTGAGCATTGAAGGAGAATGTGCAAGTGATAGAATAGTTGAACGGAAAGGTATGTAAGGCTATCCCTTCTTTCATAAGGCATGGTTCTTTGGCCAAATATCTATCCTTCTATGAGCCTACGATATTCTCTAATGATCCTATCTCTAAAAGCTACTACGCTTATGATTCTCAATATGATACGATTGTACTAAGTTCCTTATATGACGAGTAATCCTTTAAGGATAGATGTGATGAACGACGATAGTAATAATGCTAAAGATGCTTATTTGTATATGTGCCTATGTATGGCTATTATGAAACTCCGAGCTTATATGGCTGGGTAGAATATAGCAAATATGTATATATATCTATATATGATGATGCGCGGGCACCACTGCAGTTGGGTACGGATAACACTAAGACTTGGTAGGGCCAGGTATGTATGAAGCAGATCCCTGGTAGGGCTAGGTATGTGAAACACCGAACCTTCGTGGTCGGGTATGCTATATAAATGCTATGTATATGACATCAATATGAGTACGAATATGCTGATTATATGTAAATGTTATGTAAAGGCTATGTATATGCAATGTATACTAGATGTAAATGATATGAACATGAGTACGAATGGAAATATGAATACGAATACGAATACGAAAATGGATACGAAAGGTGAATGAGTACGGATACGTAGACAGATACGAATATGGATGTATGTACACGGATCCGCAATAGAAATGGAATGTCCCTATGAAAGGCAAGTAAGTGCTATGAAGATGATACTATTATCTCCCATCTTATGCTATTTCATATGTTGTCTATTATGTTTCATATTGATATCGATCATGCTTTACATACTCGCATTCTTCGTACCGACGTCCTTTTGTTTGTGGATGTTGCGTCATGCCTTGGTGTGGCCGGAGATAGACTTGATCCATAGCCGCTTTATTCGGGGACTACATAGCGGAGCTCCATTTCATTCGGAGCTACGCTTATAGATTCTTTTGTGTACATATTTATGGGCACGGCGGGGTCCTGTCCCGCCTATATGATATGACGTATTCTTCTTAGAGGCTCGTAGACATGTGTATATGGTTAGATATGTTTGTCCTTGACAGCCTATATTTTGGAATATTATTTTGTCAGCCTCGTCGGCTTATGTACATTTATATGGGCATAGTTGTTAATGCTGATATAAGTGAATTGTCGTCCAATGAAATTAGAATGATGACGAATGAAAGCATGATTTAGCTATGTGGCTCACCTAGATGTGATGTGAAAGTATGTTAAGAGGTGCCCGGGTGGGTTAGTACCGGGTACCCGTCACGGCCCCTCGCTTGGGTCGTGACATAAGGTAGGAAATAAACATATATAACTTCGAGAGATGTCGTATTACCTTCCATTCAAGCACGGGCTCTCCCGGAAATCAAATCGAACTACTTTCATCCAAAGAATCAACATTAGCATAACATAGGCCAACTAATCCATATCCATAATCACATCGAAATCTAACATTTCCAAACAACTAAATCGACTTTAGTTTGGCGGCCACATATCATAATTACGCAATCTTTGTATACTTGTCTAGCTATCACGGGATCACCAACCGGAGTAGATACCTCAAAAGGTTTAATTGGCTCTGGTTTCACCCCAATACGACCAGCAACATATGGAGTAATGTAAGATAAAGTAGAACCCCGATCTATCAATGCATACACATCATGAGAAAATACGGACAATGTACCAGAATTAATATCCGGGGGGGACTCAAGATCTCGCGTCCGGCTAAAGCATATATGCGGGGGGTGAGCGGCACCTCGGCAGATACTCCCCCTCCGCCTCTACCTCGTCTTGTTGGAATCTGGGAGGTCTGCCCTACCGAGCGCACCGAAAAAGAACCAGCCGCTGATCCTGTGGGCTGAATCCCAACCTACCGCTCATCGACGGGCAATCTCTCATCATGTGCCCAACTCCGGCCTGCGGTGTATAGCAAGCATCGAACCCTGGTGACCTTTGTCCCAGAATGTAATCTACCACATTGGCTGCATCGCGGTACTGGAGGTCTCCTCTGGCTATAATCTCCCCCAAACTGTGAACCTGAGGCCCTTGAACTCTGACCCTATCCTGAACGGAAGGAGCGATCAAATCTCCTGCCCGTAAATCGGGGAGGTGCACTAGTCACCGACCGGCCCGAGTGCCTAGGATATGGCCGCCTTTCGATCCCCCTCTAATCACCGTCCCGACAGATCTGGCCCTCTTGTTTTGCCCCCCTATCAATGTCACGATCACCCCTTTGCGGATGTTGTTGTCCTTCTAGGTTCTGGCATGGGCTTGAATACGGGAAATGTCCATCCCATCTTGCATCGAAACCGTCAAACAATCTTTGAACAAATGTGGCCCTAAGCCACTTACAAATCTATGCACCCAATCTCCCATATCAGCCACCATAGTCGGAGCATACCTAGCCAAGGAATTAAATTGAAGGCTATACTCTTGGGCACTCATATTTCCTTGCTTTAGATTTAAAAACCTATCCGCTCTAGCTCGGCGGACCTCGGGTGGAAAATAATGGCGGATAAAGGCATCTACAAATTCTTGCCAAATGGGAGAAGGCGCATTCTCTCTTCTTGATGCTATCCAATTATTATACCATAAAATCACCACATCCCGAAGTTTATACGATGCCAACTCTACAGATTCAGTCTCGGAGGCATGGATAATATTTAATGTCCTCAACATCTCATCAATAAAGCCTTGCGGATCTTCATCCGGATTTGACCCAAAAAACTCCGGAGGATTCAAACTCATAAAGTCAAGGGCTCTGGTACTAGCTGACCGATCACTTGGCCCCACATTCTGCCCTGTGCTTGGGCGGCAACTAACTGTGTCAATCAATGAATAGCTTCGGTCACTTGTTGTCCCGAAGTAACCGGTGGAGGAACTGGAGGCATAGGAGCTGGAGCTAAAGCCCCTTCTCGTTCTTCTGTAATAGGCGGGGTGGAAGAAGCATTAGATGGAGCCTCGTTATGTGATTCACCCTCATCTACATTCATTGGCGGCTCTCTTTCTGCCCGCGCCGTTCCCATTGGCGGCATTTCTGAAATCACAACACACTATTAGGGAGGATAAAATCTTATACACGGCTCTATCGCACGATCTCGTAAGAAGAAAGATGGTCATTTTTCCTAAATGCCCTGTAGCCTCTTGTTTATTAGCGTGGCGCGCAACACACCATAAACAAGACTCTACTAGACAAGGCTCGTAGACACTTCTAGGGGACCACCCTTTCTGATACCACTTTTGTCCTGCGACCCGACTAGGGCTATGACGCCCGGCACCCGCTAACCACGAGCACCACTCATTCTATTACTCGTACACTCTCGTTCATATTTCTTATATACACACATAATCACGAAAAACTATTGTCATTGGAAACATATTCACTTTATATACATAAGCCGTTCGGCTATCAAAATAATAGATATGCATATATATATATGCAATGAGAAACTGTGAGACCATACTCCCTATACTACGTATTTACGAGCCTCTACTATAGTACTAGACATATAGACGGGACAGGACCCCGTCATGCCCAAAACATGTATATACCAAAAGAATAAATCAATGGCACCTCCGAAGCAATAGAGTGCTCTCAATCTGCTAATAGCTCCTACGAATCTAGATCACCTCCCTGTCAACCTGTGGGCATGAACACAGCGTCCAAAGAAAACGGACGTCAGTGCGAACATTGTACTGAGTATGTAAGGCATAAACAATAGTGAAACATCAATGAAATGAGGGGCATCAAATGAGGAACAATCTGTAACTGATTGTGAATCATAAAAGAAATAATGCATGCTGGCTTACTCTCATAATCATCATCATATCATGTATGCATAAACATATAAGCTGCCCGACCATATAGGTACGGTGTAATAATCGATAACGTGCTTTGCGTCCGGGCCTCTGCGTTCGGGGTACCATCTCATGCCGCCCACTAGTGGTGTACGCCGGTACGCCATCTGGCCATGGTGTATACGCTGCCCGCCTTGGCGGTGACTACCCGGCCATATAGGTGCGGTGTAATATCATCATCATATACTCATCATAATATGCTCATCATGCTATACTCATCACACTATACTCATTATAATGTATGCATGGAAACTCAAGGACAACTATACTTTATCGGGGTGCCATAAGGTCGTGAACCCCCGATACATTATGGAGCATTCATAAACATTACGCCTCACCTTGAAGGAATTAACATATAAGGTGAGTGTATATAATGATCAACATGACAATAGATTATAAATAGCATCATTAGCTTTATAGGAATATCATATCATGGACTCTAGAATCTTTAGACTTAAGCTTATCATCATCATTATCGAACTCATAGTGTATCTCTTATCTCATATGGCTACTCATGAACAAGGACTCATAGTTTTCTTAAAGATAAGAGATTCATGAAAAAGGAGGAAACTCATGCCATAAGATTCATGCCTTAGAAAGAAAGGACTAGCCTCACATACCTTTATCATTTAACTATTCTATTGCTTGCTCGCTCTCCTTTAATGCACGCGTTCTACCTTCAAGAGAATTCGTATCGACATTAGCTAAACAATTATAAAGACGTGCTTACTAAAGCTAGAGAAAATTGGGCAGCATTTCCTTTGTTTATACGACTTCCTCCATATTCTATATCAACTCCCAAACATTCATAACAATAATCACAATATCATAAACAACAATCGTCATTCGTTCACATTATCCATATTTCACAATTTCACTTCAAGCCTCCAAAATCATGATCCTAATTCACTATCATGTTCTTTCACATATAATACTCATTCCATGTTCTAAATTTCATTCATAACCTACTTATAATCACAACATATCCATATACATGATTCATTCCAACTACTACTCAACAATGACACTATTCCCACATTTATGACCCATTTTCTATATTCTTCTATAATCCAAGTGTTTCAACTTTTCAATACTTCAAACAACATTAAAAGATCATGAAACTTACCTTAGGTAGTGAAGGAACAAGCCTTGAGTGGCAATACTCTTCTTGCACCAAACCACTGTCCACTCTCTTGGGATTTCTTGACTTAGATGACTTTAATGGGTTTCACACTCTTGATTCTTGTTGGTTTGATGAAGTTGATCATCAATTTCCTTTGTTTTCTTGTGGATGAAGAGTGGAGAGAATATTCTAGAGGTTTCTTGACTGGTGGAGTGAAAATGAAATGAGAGAGAGGTCCCTTATATTACTTCAAAATCTGTCCCAACCATAATATACGGACCAACATACGGTCCGTATATTTTTCACTGACCGTATGTTGGACCGTATGTTTGGTCCAAAGGAAGTGTGCCATTCTCGGCTGAACCTACGGCTGGACATACGGTCCGTGTATTTTATACGGCCAGTATGTCTGGCCGTATGATGCCCAGCTATCCGAGACTTGTTCTTGTCGACTCGTTTGATCTCCAATCCTTATGGAACCTTCTTAACACTCCTTTAACACATTAATACCAATCTAAGGGATGTTATAACTCTTCCTCAAAGAATCATTAAAACATCATTAACTCGATACTCGTAAATCTTGCCCGATACATAACATATGACTTGCTTTCCTTAACAACTTTCTTTCCTTACCTTAAATGTCTGGAATCTCGTTTAGTGTCATCAAATGCCATTTATTACTTATCAAAACATCGTATGCGTCATGCCCTTCGTTAGTCTATTCACTGTACGCTAACGGGAAATTTCCAAGGTGTAACACATCCTAAGTGAATTCCATCAATTACCCATGAATTCTAAGTAGGAATTTCATGTTCTTAACATAGGGTTTTCAAGAAAACCCACCTAAAGGAATCCAAGATCAAGGATTAGAATTCTTCTTCCAAGTTAGGATTTTTATTCCAAGCTTGTAACATTGCCAGGTATGTAGGGTTACTATCTACGTGTGAGAACATCTTTGTTCTTCCCCACGCCCCTTCTTCCATAAAGGATGAAGTTATACTAAAACTAGGGTTTTTAGCCATGTTCATGATAACCCCAGGTCCATGCCCCATGTTATATTATGTATTAAATTGTTATAAATTATTCATTGTGTTCTTGATACATCATTATGATTATTGAGAATCTGTCCGTGATCCATGAAAACCCATACTTTGCATTCCATGGGTTCTTACATGCAAATTTATTAACTATTATGATATTTTCAAGAAAAGATATATATGTTGTATAAGTTCATGCAAGAATAATATGAATGATATTCATGTACATGCAAGTTATGATTTCATGAAAAGCCATGGGCAGGGAGTGCCACTTATTTTCCATGTTCATATTTTTGGGAGTTGCATTAATTACCGAGAAGGCTTCAAGCAGCCTGAAACTATGTAGCCACTGTAGGATGAGGATCGCTCTACCCATGCTTAGGACGATCTCTCATAATGACTGGATCCTTTCGTAATATTATTAAATCTTAGGTCCCTGGTAAGGTATGAGTGTTCTGCTGGTAGGACACAAGTACCAGACCATGTTGTCGGTTATATTCTTGCTCTCCTTACTCACGATACTTTACTCATTTTATATATGTATATGTACTCATGCTCATGATCATGTTTCAGTTCAGTCTCTATTATGTTAATTCCATATCCCCTGTTATTTCATTTAGTTGCTTTACATACGAGTATATTCAATGTGCTGACGTCCCCTTTTATTGCCCGGGAGCCTGCATTTCATTATGCAGGTACTGATTTACAGGATGATGCATCTGCCTAGTAGGACTTCGCACTTATCAACTTGTTGCTAAGCCCCATCTCTTCTGGGGCTTAGACATTTATTATTTATTATTTTCATGATAAGATATGCATTTAAAGGTATGCTGGGGGCCTTGTTCCAGATAGTATGTTTTTCATGTTCAAATTTATGTTAGAGGTTTCATAGACTAGACTGATCCTACATGTCATGTCAGATGTTCAGGTCGGATAGCCATTTTGGCTCATTTACGATATTTCTGCATTCATGTTTTAAATCAGTATTTTTTTTAATGTTATGGTTCTCATGTTTTTTTTATAAAAGGACATCACATTCTTGTTATATTTCCGCTCATGCATGCCTTATGATTATTCAGCAAGCCATGTGATTCGCTCGGTCACATGCAGTCAGGCATCAAGTGTCGTGTTACGCCCAGGCCATGGTTCGGGGCGTGACAATCTCGGTCTGTCATCGATCGGCTTCAGTATTATTTGATCCGGACTCTACTTTCTCTTATGTAGGATAGGTTCTATAGGTCTTGTGTGGTTACCTTTAAGGTATATGACACTTAGGTAGATTTGGTTATTCCTTGATATGGTAGAATTCGATATTATCCTGGGTATGGAGTGGTTATCTCTTTATCATGCCATTTTGGACTGTCATGGTAAGACGGTCACATTGGCTATGCCGAGTAGACAGGGGGCGGTTGGCTTATTTGGCCCATATTTGAGATATTAGTGAGGATACTCCTTCCCTAAAGTCGGTGTCTGTAGTTAGTGAGTTCTCAGAGGGTTTTCCCATATATTTTTTGGGTATGCCACCTGATCGGGATATTGATTTTTGCATCGATTTAGAGCAAGACACTCGGCCCATTTCTATTCCACCTTACCCTATGGCTCTGGCAGAATTGAGGGAGTTGAAGGAGAAATTAGAAGACTTATTGAGTAAAGGATTCATTTGACCGAGTATCTCCCCTTGGAGTGCTTCTGTGTTGTTCGTGAAGAAAAAGAATGGTTCAATGTAGATGTGTATCGACTATCGGTAGTTGAATAAGGTTACCATTCAGAACAAGTATCCGATGTAACACCTTGTGCCTTCAGGCTGTGGTTTGACTCGTAAGATGGGGATATAACGGAACCAAGATAGGAAGTTTAAGAACTGTTTTGTAACCTATAGAAGAAGAGTCTTTGGGCAAATTGAAGTTGGAAGCTACTTTACGGGTCATGTTTTCAAGTGAGTTTGCAGCAGGCCTCACTTAAAGCCAGTTTACGGATAAATCTATAAGGAATTTGGGAAGACTTCCTTCATGAAAGTTGTATCCCTTTGAAATACCTTTCCAACGATATATGGACTAGATCAAATGGCACTCTGTGCTAAGATTTACTTCTGTTTTACTAACGCTAGTCCCAGTAGAAATTTCAGATTTCGGGTTCCGTTTTGAGCCTTTTTCTACTCGAATTGGGACACCTTATTTTATTATTTTATGAGCTAAAAACGTCCATAACACTATTCTAAACCCTAAGAGACTATTTATTCTCTCTCTACCTCCATCCCTAAAGAACCTAGGCATGCCAATCCTTCAAGAACAACAAGAAAATCATTCTTGCAATCAAGAAAAATCAAGAAACCGTTAAGAGTTTGGTTTGGCGATCTAGTTTCCTAAGGTTTCCTCCAAGGTAATCTTTCAATCAAGAACCTTTGTGTTCTACAATATAACATCATTTCTAAACACTAGAATAAGTTCATCCACCCTGGCACCCCATAAAATTAAGAGTCATGAAGAGTTAGAGAAAATCCTAGTATTTTCTGTAGACTTTCACTCCGACCAGTCATATTCAATAGGTGTTTTCCATTAATCTAACCGTTGGATTGAGCCCAAATTTCACTTGAGTATTCATAACATATAAGTATTAAATCTGAATGGTAAAGATTTGATTTTGATGACCGAAGCAGTGCCCTTTGAGATATGAACAGGAGCTACGAAAATTAGTAATCCTTCTAAAGTGATTCAAGTTAGGGTTTTAGGTGTTCTTTGTCAGAAAAACAAACTAGTTAGTTGAATTGGAGCGTTTGCAGGTATTTAGGGGTTCTATCTATGTGAGAGAATATTATTTTTCTTCCCCACGCCGCATTAATTCCTGAAACCTTATTTCTCCTCAAAGTTAGAGAATCATGCTTCAATTCATAAAATACCTCAGATACAAATTAATTATATATATGTATTGTCATGTTCAATCATGTTCCAGATTATTGTATTCATGTATATCATTACAATTATCATGAACCTGTCTGTAATCCATGTATGCTCGTGTTATCTTTTTGACGAGCTCTCCGATATCAGTTATGAACTCAGATTGTTGCATTCTATGAATTTTTACATGTTTTCATGTCTCAGAAATTATATACATATATTTATACAGATTTTCATGTAAAACTATTTACAAACCGTTTTTATGAAATTTATGAGATTTTAAGCCAACCATGTACATAGTCAACATTTTTGGGAGTAGTACAGATTACCGAGAAGGCTCACACAGCCTGAAACTACGTATGCTAGCCTAAGATAAGGATCGTTCCACCCAGTTAGGACAATATCTTCATGTTACCCTTATGAGATTTTATTGATTGGATCCATTCATGTTATGTTCATATCTCATACCCCGACAAGGTATGAGATGGCTTAGCTGATCGGGCAGAGATCAGACTCCATGTGCTCACGTGGTGGTTATATGTCAGTTTTACAAAGGCTCTCCCATAGATATATATACTTAAAACATTTTACTCAGTTTACAGCTTGATCATGGTCATATCCAGGTTTCCAGTTACAGCTTACTATTTACAGCTTTAGTTACAACTTACAATACAAATTTAGTTTACAGTACATATTTAGTTTGCAGTTACAGTTTCAGTTTCAAATTACTTCATGCATCATGTTATTGATTTGGGCTTCCCATTCCTCGAGCACCCCACTTACAGTTCTTTTATTCAGTTGCTTTACATACAAGTACAATTCAAATGTATTTACGTCCCTTTTACCCGGGGCCTGCATTTCACGATGCAGGCATTGATTTACAGGAGACGGACCTTCTTGCTAGGATTTCTTGTATCAGCTATTGGTGAGCCTCATTTCATTCGGGGTGTTATCTTTATTTATGTTCATGTCATGTCATGCAGTAGAGGTATGCTGGGGGCCTTGTCCCACTAAACAGTTTAGTATTTAGCTTCATGTTCAGAGATTTCATAAACTAGTCTAGCATGTCATGTCAGATACTCAGTTATGTTTAGCCTTGTCGGTTACATTATCATGTTTTCAGACTATTTCTGCACTTATGTTTTAAAAAATAGTATTTTCAGTATTATTATGATGTCACATGTTTTATTCAGGCTTTTCAAGTTTTAACTTGTATTCCACATCAGTAAATGTCCCATGTTGATTCGGCCAACCATGTGGTTCGCTTGGCCACATGCAGTCAGGCACCAAGTGTCGTGTTACGCCCAGGCCATGGTGCGGGGTGTGGAATCCGATACCCCTTATTAATGACTTGTTGGACCAGCTTCAGGGTGCGTCGATCTTTTCTAAGATCTACTTGAGATCGGGTTATCACTAGTTGAAGATTCGAGCGGAGGATATTCCAAAGATAACTTTCAGGACCCGTTATGGTCATTATGAGTTCTTGGTGATGTCTTTCCGGCTTACTAATGTCCCCGCAACGTTCATGGATTTTATGAATGGGATCTTCAAGCCTTACTTAGATTAGTTTGTAATCGTGTTTGTTGATGACGTCTTCGTGGCGGTGTGATGACCGCTGGGGCGGCCATGTGTGATATGGGCCGACCGCTGTGGCGATAACTTAGCCGCCGTAGCGACGCCGCCGTAGCAGCATTCCAACCAATGTGGCGGTGACGGGCAGTTATATTTCATTAAATGTGGCTTAAATAATTCTTAGATCCTCATTATTTCATATCTTGATATTTGGGGCTTAGAGAAACTGCTCTTGGAGGTAAACTTTACCTAATCCTTTACTCTTCCTTAATCACAATCATTCTAGATTCTTCCCTTTCCCTTAACATTTCCCTAGAGATGGAATTTGAAGAAGGGTTTTGGGACACTTTTCCTTAGGGTCATGTATGATAAATTAACGATGTTAATGCTAAAATCTGATGAATCTAAGCTTGTTGATCATATATCTCTCACTTTTAACATTGAATTTCGGATTTGGAGACTTAGGGTTTATACGCAATTTGGGGTTTTTTACTTGAAATCAGATTTAGACCAATTCTTAAGTTAAATCAATAATTAATAGTTGGATTATGATTCCTTAGTACTTAATTTGATATTTTGCACGCGAATTTCCCATTTTGCCATTGTGGGCCCGTTTTCCCAATTTCTAGGGTTAAAATGGATCTAGTTGATATCATAGCAATCTTAGTATCATTCTTCATGATTCCTAATATAGAATTCAATTATGCTTAGAATACTTTGGTTTTGGGCTTCAGAGGAAGGGCAAGGCAATAGAGTGACTTGTTGGTGTTGCGATTTGGCAGTCCAGGTAGGTTATGACCTACCTTTAGTGAGACTTCGTATAGTGAATCACATATTTAGATTATAAAGTCGGAGACAGCATGTGAACCTTTGGGTATGAAGTTGGGATGGATATTGCCCTAGGTTGGGGGTGTGTGTTAGGACTAGCCACCCAGTTATGTGTGCTTGATTGTTCCATTTTGATGGTTGATGCCATGTGTAGTTGGTAGATATCGAGTTTTGTTTTGTCGTCCTAATTTGGATAGTAATGACATACCGTTGTTAGTACTGGTGCTCGATATATGTTGGTGTACCCACTGTTGGTACCTGAGTTATTGATACATGTTGGCGTACCCATTGTTGGTACTTGACTTGATATATGTTGGCATACCAACTGTTGGTACTTGATTTGATATATGTTAGCATACCCACTGTTTGTATTGTGATCTGATGCGTTGTTGGCGTACCTCGTTATGGTACTTGTGATATTCAACCTGATTATTGATAATATACATATGCATTGCACACATTCTCTCATATTCATACATGGCCGATACACGATGATGATCCGGTGTCGTTGATTGAGCGAAACTGATATTTGACAGACTCTTTTGAGTGACTGTGAGGAGGCCGATGTCCGATTGTTATATTCGGGCATCGTTGTTGTATGGACGATTTCGATGTTATCCCGGAATCGTTGTTAGTGCATGGACTCTGCGGGTCCCCCAGGGTGGTGCCGGTGAGACTTCTCCTGTGAGCAATTAGCCAGGGTCCCGTCTGTCTGTTAGGCAAAGATCCGGAATAGGTCACACTTAGACTTCGCGAGTCACGCTGGGTGGTGCTACCGAGACGTCGATATTTCCGTCTGGAGTACATGTGTACACCTCATTTGCATGGCACGACATCATATTCATACCATTATTGCACTGCATGGCATTATTACTTGATTGAGGTGTGGTGATGATTGGACTGTGATGTTTCTGTTGTGATGATGGATCGAGTCGATTCTATTGCGGTGATTGGATTGGAACGGATATACTCAGACTTATCATATTAGGGTTTAGATGCTTACATAAGTGGTGATGGATACTTGGTTGCGATTATATTGTCCCATGCTTAGTTGGTTTAACTGCTTATCTGCTTTATCTTCTGAATTGTGTTAACTATACTTAGTCAGCCGATGATGCCTACTAGTACTGTTGATTGTATTGACCTGCACTTACTGCATTCTTTTATGACTGCAGAGTACCAGGTCGGATCTACTTCTGTAACGCGTGGCTGATCGACTCTTCAGCTTCCACTAGAGTTTTCCAGGGTGAGCATGGCGTCCGCTGATCTTGAAGACTCTCCTATTACTTATGTCTTGCTTTCTATTCTGAGACATGATTTGAGACTACTTATGTATTATTATTTAGACTTTTAGTATTTGGATTTAGATGCTCTTGTATGACCAGACCAGATACTGGGGTGGATTTCATTTACTTCTGCATTCTTTGATATTATATTATATTATATTGTGAGACTTACGTCATTCTACTTTCTTCTGCTATTTTCTATTATTTTGAATGTTGAGTTAAGGGTTTGCCTACCGAGGTGGGAAAGGTTAGTGCCCATATGACTTAGTGAAAAATTGGCAGTTTGCATAGTTAGGCAAACTGCAGGCTAACTAATACATAACTAACCAAAATTGAACATGTATAGCACAACTAAGCAGTTTGGACCTAGGCTAACATATGGCTAATCAATATTAAACATACAGACCATACTTAAGCAGCTATAGACTAATTGACATATGGCTAATCAGAACAAAACCTAAATAAACCACTATAGACCAACTAATCATAGGAAAAGTTAAGCACATAGATACGATTAGAAGACTACCCATCTAAACTAACATATGACTAATCAAACGAAGCATACAAATCAGAATTAAGCAACTATAGGACTAAACTACAACAGGACTAATCTGAATTAAACAGATATAACATAGCTAAAACACTATAAACCTAAACTAACATAAACTTAATCAAAAAGAAGACCACATAAATAGCACAGAACACTTAAATAATTACTAAAAATAATAGAACGAATACTAAATTACCTTTTCTTGGTGCAGCCTTGATCGAGAATGAACTTGGAAGACCTTTTGTTCCAAAACCCTCAATGCTCAGCCACAAACAAGCAAGAACAGTTAAAAATTTAAACTAAATAATCGAATAGGTAAAAGTCTCAGCTATAAAGTAGTAGAAACCCTAGTTTATTCGATTTTTGTGAGTATATCTGATATTCAGTATTCTCCCCCCTTTTTTATTCTATCTAACAATGTGAATTGGGGGTTCAATTGAACCCCAAAAATCTCAAACCCTAGCTCAATTTTGATGTGGAAGTCTTGCAATTCTGAGAATTGCATCTCTCAATACCACATCTAACGGTTGAGATTCAAGGTAAATAAGCAAGCAAAGGTCGGATTTGACTCAAATTAGGTCAATCCGCATGGATCTTCACAAAACAATAGAATTTGTGGACTCAAAATCACAACAAACAAAAACAATTAAGATTTTTCAGTCTATGACCATTGAAATGCAAAAAAAAGCACAGAAAAGGGGAAGCTAATACCTTGTTTGGGTTGAAATGCGGTGGTAACAGTTGAGAAATGGCAGATCAATAAATGCTCTTGCCGTTCTCGGCTATACCAAGTTAAAAAGATGTCGTGGGCCTGCATTCCTTGCTGTTTTCAAAGATATGACTTAGTGATAGAGAGAGTAAGAGATGGGGCGGCTAGTGTTTCCTTTTGAAACCCTAGCCTTTTGAACAAATGAGACCTTTAGGGTCTATTTGTTCTGTGCATGTGTGTGTATAAGTGTGAAATGGGTCGGGTCAGTCCTTTATGGACTGGGCCTGTGTTATACCCCGCGTTTTCAGAGCATGAGTTTGACATGTACCTCATCATAGTATATGTGGAGTTTTAAGGTGTTTCAAAATCCTAAAATGAAGTTCGTCGAGTCTAGTTTGTAATGCAACAAACCGTTCATTGATAGGACATCGGAGTAGAGAATTATAGACGTTACAAAATCGTCGACGCGAGAAACAACTTTCACCTTTCATGCATACGATGCTAAAGACGCTACAAGATCAGATCAGTAGCTACGATAAAAACCGACTTCAAGAAATCCGTTTTAAGGGACAAAAATCTCATTTTTTTCAGCCAAAAGTTCCAAAACTTTCGAAAAATTCAGCAACAAAAAAGGGAGCAAAGATACCTCACAAAATGAGGATTTTGAGTAAAATTTCAAGTAATGAAGTACCAATCGAAGTCCGTGCGCGCATAGTCACGAATATAATTTCATTTGGAATTAGAGGGGCATGGGAACAAGAAAATGTTGAAGAAGGTAAGTTTTAATCCTCTTTTCACATGTTATGGATGGTATATATATGTTGTAATATGTGGAAATGAATGAAAGTATGAAATTTGGGTGTTGTGGCCGTGTAGTGTTATAGGTGAAGGGGAGATGAATAAATATTATTTAGTATGTTAATTGTGTTGTTGGAGTTTTATGATGGAAATGGAAGGTTAATGGTTCTAGTTAGCATGGAAAAAAAATTATTGTTAAGTTGTTGTTGGAAAATATGTGACTTTATTATAGTTTATGTAATTATGAGAATGAAGTTGTAAGGTGCAAATTATGATTGTTGTTAATGATAATGGAAGGTGAAAATGTGTTGTGGATGTTTATGTTGAAGGTTGGAAGTTTTGGATGAATTATGGCTTTGGTGGAAAGTTTGTATATTTTGTATATCTTGTGCATATATTGTAGAAATGATACGAAATGTTTCCGAATGGCATCGTAATGGTTTTGATTAGTAATGAATGTGAGTATGGTGGTGTTGGTTTGAAAATTTGAAGTCGGAATGGAAGCTATTGCATTATGTTAAGAAGAAGACTAGTTGTGTGTTCTATTGTGATTGTTGATGTTGTTGATGTTGTTGTTGGGTTGTTGTTGATTGTTTTGAGCCGAGTTGAATCTCGGGGATGCTATATGTATAGGGGAGAGGCTGCCCAAATTTTTGTAGAACAAAGATTGGTTAAGGTTGAAAATTGTAAGTCTCATGAATAGTAATTGGTAAATGTGACCATTTGCAGTTTTTGGACGAAACGGGATTTGAGATTGGGCGATCGTAAAAGGCAAGAAAGGTATGTAAGGCTTTACTCCTCCTTCTTTTGGCATGTCTTAGACCTAATAGGCTTGGATATAAGCCTTAGGGATGATTCTATTCTTAGAAATCTAAGCTTGGATTTGACCTTTTTCATTCAATGGAATTGAATCGAATTTCTTGTGCCTTGATGAAATAAGCGTTTAGGCATCTACGTCTTGTCCAACCAAGACCGAATTGCACTGAGGCTATCATAATGACTCCGTAAATCTCAATGTATGAAATTTACGTACGCCACCTTGACTTGACCCGAGGTGGGCCCACAAGACTCGAGATCTTTTGTATAGTTCCATTTGACTTACTTTGGTACCATAATTAAAGGAAACTTTTGGGCTGTTGTCCCGACTACCAAAGGACAGTTGTTTAACTACCTCATTATGTTCTATAATATACTTTGTTGTGTAACAACGTTACTAATATAATTATTGCTTTGGTTTTCCAAAAATGGCTTCGGAAACGCGGTTGTGGTTCACTGATGATTTTTAAAGAACTAGTTTTGCACAAAGAAACACAAAATTGATTTTTCTAAAACCACTCCGATGGGGTGTGAGATTTTAATATTTAGACTTTCTAAAACCACTCCGGCGGGGGTGCGGTGGCCTCGCCTTATGCCCGAGTGTGCTATGGCCTCGGTCCGTGTCCGAGCGAGCCGTGGCCTCGCCCGATCACTGAGTGTGCTATGGCCTCAGCTCACGTCTGGGCGCACTATGGCCTCAGCTTATGTCTGAGTGAGCTATTTTTTTTAAAACCACTCCGAAAGGGGTGCGAGGTTTTACTATTTCATCCCATTTACTACTTATGTTTACATTACCGTCATTATTGTTATGCCGGAAGCGGCAATGCCCGAAGGGGCCACTATCGATATTGAGCCGGAAGCGGCTGCCCGAAGGGGCTATCATTATTGTTATGCCGGAAGCGGCAATGCCCGAAGGGGCCATCATTCCTACGCCGGAAGCGGCTGTCCGAAGGGACTGTTGTGATACTATATTTAGATGATGCACTCTAGAATTTGTGTACTCTGTATTTTATATTGTGTATGCTTAAAGAACGTGTGTTCTCTCGCATTATTTACTTAAAGATTATCCTAAGACCCCATGTGTACAATTATGTTTCCTCCAGCGAGGGCTGCAGGTAATGAGCTGGGTAGTGGTTTCTTCTCTTCTAAATTAAGCTATGGTTATTATTTGTTATCGCTTTACATACTCAGTACATACTTCGTACTGACCCTCCTTCTTTGGGGGGCTGCGTTTCATGCCACGCAGGTACACCCGAGAAGAGAAGACTTTGCTAGAAGTCGTTCCCGCGGGATTGGCGAGCTCCATTTCAGTTCGGAGTGTTGCCGAGTCAAGTACTCATGTCATGATATTTGTATATCCTAGAGACTTTGCAGACAGTGTCCTGTGGATTGGGTGTCGAGGAACGCGAATCGGTTATAGATGTTAAAAGGGCGTGTATTTTCAGATATTGCCAGATGGTAAAAGTTCTGTGATTGACTGAAAAGTTTCCCTAATCTGTACAAGACAGTGATCTCTATTTTGAAAAGTTTCAAGTTTCTTAAATTTTTTTGAAATGACAGGTTTTTGTAACGCGAACGTTTAAGGGTTCGCTCGACTCTGAGGAGAGTCGGGTGCCCATCACACCCTAGTAAGGTCGGGGTGTGACAGCCTGGTCCGAAATAAAAGGGGAAGGGGTTTTAATTCTGTGTATACATGATATACACATATTCATGTGTATACAGATAGGGGCAAAACGCTATTCTTAATAAAAATGGCCATAATTGGAAATGTCTATTAATTATACACTTTAATATTGACCAAAATTCAACTGATTAACTACTTAATTAAATTAAAGGCATGATTAATTCATAAAAGACTTAAGTTGCAATGATGACCTTAATTGACTTAAACCATGAAAATGGTTATTTCAATTATGGCCACATTTAATCTAATCAACTAATTAAAGACTAAAATTGCAAAGATCACCTCAATTGGCTTAAACCATGAAGTTAGCTACTAAAATTGCAAAGATGACCTCAATTGGCTTAAACCATGAAGTTAGCTATTTCAATCAAGGCCATAATTAACCAACAATCAATTATTTCATTTGTGTCCGCAATTAATCACATAGCAAACAATTTATAAATATAACCACAATTAAGCATTACAATTAATCTAAAAATTGCACAAATGCAAATTCATTATGCAGGGTTAAGATTTGAGAGGTAAAATGGTTATTTAGTTAATTAATCAAATTTCTTGAATTAAACGGAGTATAATACTTTCTATTAGACCTTCAATAATTTTAACAATTAATTAAATAACTGTTTTAAATTATCTTCTGATTAAACTTGGAAAATGCTTCATATTAATTATAAAAATGTGTAAATTCTAACTAATTTATAATATATATTTGAAGATATTTTTCCAAATGGAATGGCAAAATATTATTGAAACAATTTTATAAAATCATTTTGACTTATAAAAAATAAGTATTTTACTCCGTTTGATATCAAAGAACTCTGGGTAATTAAAATAAAATATTGGAGGTCAAAAATTAGTGTCAACAACTTTTCCTTCGGTGTTCGGGGATGGCGGGACCGTCCCTGAGCAACGAAATTTGACAAACCCTGATATTTGACTGACCAGTTTTCATAAAACCTCTCTTTTTATGCGATTTTTAAATATATGGCCAAACCCTGGTTTCTAGGTTTCCTACATATCTCAGATTACCTAGGAATTTAGGCCACTTGTAGTTCAACTCAATTACACTTCTAAATGCAAATTTAAGCAAATTTTGGATTTTCCAGTTTATCAAAATCGAGGAATCCGGAGTGATTTCTTGGAGTGTGACTGACTCTCTGGTATTGAGTCTGCCTACTTATTCATGATTTTAGGCATCAAGTCACTTGTTGTTCGACTCGATAGGAGGAAAAGGGGTATCCCTTATGCGGGAATGACTTTGTATGTGCCCGACCGCCTGCAGGCAAATTAAAAAGAAAGCAAGTAAAGGAAATAAGAAAGTTTGTGTGGCAGAGCATAGAGTGGAGCGATCTTCCAAATCCTGGCCGGAGAGCTTGACTCTCATGGGCACCTTATCTCGACCGGTTGCATAAGAAAAAATTTCACGTTTGCTCCGTATGCGTCTGAATCTGGTTTGATCATCCTGCTCTTCTTCTTGGCAGTTGCTAAACCTTTTTTTCATCTAGGGTGTAACATTAAGGTAGACTCCTTGGTCCTGTTTTTGCTCTTTACCATTTGGTGTGTTTTTCTTACACCAGTTTGGTATTGTCTGTAGATTGCGACCTTCGTGGTGCTGCTTGAAATTAAATGACCATCTTGGTCCTGTGTCTTTGTCTTTGACCAACTCACGTGATTTTATGGCCCTCGTGGCAGTTTGATATGAATGGCTCTCGCGGCAGTTTGATATCAATGGCCCTCACGGCTGTTTATATGAATAGCCTTCGCGGTCTGTTTGTATGAATGGTCCTCGAGGTCTATTTGTATGAGTGGCCCTCACTGCGTGCTTAAATGAATGGCCCTCACGGCGTGTTTGAATGAATATCCCTCGCAGCGTGTTTGAATGAATGTCCCTCGCGGCGTGTTTGAATGAATGGTCCTCGCAGCGTGTTTGAATGAATGGCCCTCGCGGCGAGTTTGAATGAATGGCCCTCACTATTTGTTTGAATTAATGGCCCTCGCGTCATGTTTGAATGAATGTCCCTCACATCGTGTTTGTATGAATGGCCCTTGCGGCATGTTTGAATGAATACCCCTCACGGCAATGTTTATATGAATGGCCCTCACGGCAGTTTGAATGAATGGCCCTCGCAGCAATGCAAATGATAGATATGACCCCTTAGGCTAAATCATATTTCTTTCGATCTTTATATTCGGCTGTGACCCTCGCGATCAAATGTGCCATTTTGCTCTGTTGTGACCCCTTTGGCCGAATATTTACCCTTATGGCATTTTGGTCATTTTGTAGCCCTCGTGGCTAGATATTTTCCCTTGTGGCATTTTGCTAGTTTTATAGCCCTCGTGGCTAGACATTTGCCCTTGTGGCATTTTGCTCTTTTTATAGCCCTTGTTGTTAGATATTTGCCCTTGTGTCATTTTGGTCATTTTTGTAGCCCTCGCGGCTAAATATTTATCCTTATGGCATTTAGATCCTTTATAGCCCTCGCGGCTAGATATTTGCCCTTGTGGCATTTATATCCTTTTATAGCCCTCATGGCTTTTTGACTGCTGCAAACCTTTGTTCCGGTAGTGGCTTTGATCTCGCTTGGTGATCTTGTCTTTATCTGTACATGAATCAAAGTTAGAAAAATAGGTCGTCCTCCTGACGACATGGAGACCTGCATCAGCAAGATGTTAGTTTCCTATAAAGTTGATCCATGTTGCCGCCTCTGGCTGCGCCTTTGGCCTCGCCAGCTTGGTTTACTCCCTTGGGTCTGATCCTTTTGGATTCAGTATCAAAAGATGAATTTATCTTATCATAGAAGAAAAAATCATTTACAAAAAAGTGTTGATCATGAGTTGTTTATTTGTGAAAGAAATATATTATATTTTCTTTTTCAAAATTGTTTAAGTCGATTGTCATGAACTGAGCCTTTGAATGAGAATCATTTTCTCCTCCGCTGCTTTTGATAGTCGAGGCTTCAGCCTTTTTTTGGCAGAATTTTTGAGACTTTCTCAAAAATTCTACCCCAGTTTACCTATTGCCTTGGCAAAGTCTCGTGCCGAATCTTAATGTAGGAAATTTTGAGGAGACCTCAAAACTTCTGCCCCAGTTTAGGGTGTTGAGTTGACTATCCTTTACTGACTTGTAAAAATGAATCTCAAAATTTCTGCCCCAGTTTGAGATTCTGGATTGGCTGACTCTTGTGACAGACTTGATGAAGGAACTTTTTGAGATCCTCTCAAAAATTCTGCCTCAGTTGGGCATGTATGGCAATCTCTTCGTGCCAATTCTAAACTTCCTGGAAGCCCTATCTCAGAGGCTTCTTAGGGGTTTTTTGGTTTTTTCATTTGGTATGACCCAGTTCAAAGAGCACCTACGTATCCTGTCGCAGCAAGAATCAGGTCGAACATAATTCAGAATAAAGTAATTGAGTTTTGGTTTTTACTAATAATGTGACCGGGTCCCAAATGGACTACCTACGTATCCCACTGTGGGGAAGTCAGGTCATTGTGTAGTTCATATTACAAGGAAATCATTTGGTTTTTCTATTTATTACCAATGATTACAAGCAAAGAAGCAAATAAACTGCTAATACAATTGAAAAATGTGTCTTCACGCGTAGTACCACTTGATTGTATCCGAGTGAATTGGATTGAGCCACTTTTGCCCGTCCATTTCTGCCAGCACCATTGCTTTTCCGGATAGTACTTTGTGGACCACATATGGGCCTTGCCAGTTGGGAGCGAATTTCCCTTTATACTCGTCTTGGTGCGGGAACACTCTCTTGAGTGCCATTTTCCCTATCTGAAAGAGTCGAGCTCTGACTCATTTGTTGAAGGTTCGTGCCATCCTTTGTTGGTATAGTTGGTCGTGAAATACAGCAACTATCCTCTTTTTATCGATTAGAGCCAGCTGCTCATATCAAGTTGGGACCCATTCTGCATCGTCCAATTCCGCTTCTTAAATGATTCTCAATGACGATATTTCAACCTCAGTAGGTATGACTGCTTCGGTACCATAAACAAGCAAGTACGAAGTTTCCCCTGTTGAAGTTCGGGCTGTTGTACGGTATCCTAATAGGGCATATGGCAACTATTCATGCCAGCACTTGTAATTGTCCGTCATCTTCCTTAATATTCTCTTGATGTTCTTGTTGGTCGCTTCTACAGCTCCATTCATTTGAGGCCGGTAGGTAGTTGAATTCTGGTGAGTAATTCAGAATTGTTCACAGATATCCTTCATTAGGTGGTTGTTCAAATTTACTTCGTTGTTCATTATAATGGAATCAGGTATGCTAAAGCAGCACATAATATTGTTTCGTACAAAGTCAGCTACTACTTTCTTTGTTACCGATACCTGTTTGGTGAATTAGTCTATGGCGACCAAAATGAATCGATGCTCATTCGAGGTGGCAGGTTCAATAGGTCAAATGAGGTCCATGCCCTAGGCGACGAACGACCAGGGTGAGCTCATGGCGTTGAGTTCACTTGGTGGACCCTAATTAGATCTCTATGAATCTAATACTGATGACAACTTTGCACAAATTTGTAGCAATCACCTTCCATCATTATCCAGTAATATCATGCTCAAAGGATTTTCTTGGCCAACACGAAAACATTCATATAGGGCCCACAGGTCCCATCATGTATTTCAAATTTGTAGCAGTCACCTTCCATGGTTATCCAAAGAATATCCTACTTGAAGGATTTTCTTGGCCAACACGAAAACATTCATATAGGGCCCACAGGTCCCAGCATGTATTTCTTCCAGGAGTTTGTGGCTTCAGCAGCGTCTACACATCGGAGCCGTAATGACCCGCTAGGCCGTTATAGGGGCTTTGACCATTTTACCCTTGCTAGTACCTTCCCGAGGATATTAATAGGAACTCAGAAAGCTAGAAAACTAAAAACTGAAACTTGTGTTAGTTGTGTTGTGTATTGTCTGAAACTTGTTTTCATTTCAGTTCGGGGGTGACTTAGTAAATTAGACCTCCGTTGGGAATTCCGAGGCCACAGGTGAGTCCGTAGCACATTTTTAGGTATATGTGCATGTTTGGTTTGAGTCTATAGGGCCTCGGATTGGTGTTAGGATTTTTGGGTGAAAAACTGGGAGAAAATCCGGAGCTACTGGTCAACATGGACCACTGCAGCGGTGGTAGTACCGCTCTAGCGAGTCCGTCGTAGTGGGCGAGACTCGCCATCGCAGGGTGTCAGGACTTAATGAGGTCCACTATAGTGGGTCAATTCCCGCTATAGCAGAACATCGACCGCTGCAGCGGTCGACGGGAGGCAGAAACTGTGTTTTATAGTCCATACTTCGAACCCGTTCCCCACATGACACCAAAACAGTTCCCAAGAACAGTAAGTGGTGATTTTCTAATGCTAGGGCATTGCTCCTTTTTCAAACTCTAAACTCTACACAGTTCATTCCCTATTCTTCCTTAAGTTCCATGACTAGATTATGGTCCTCTAATGGTGAATAAAATTTTGAGACCCTAGAAATAGTAAACCTTGAATAATGAATGGGTTGTTGATTTTATGAGGGTTTATTCATCTATGAGTGTAGAGTATCACTTTTGAGGAAGAGAATTTATCACTTATGGTGGAAATTACTTATTGAGACTTAGGGTTCTAATAAAAATGGAAACTTTATGCCTATAAACTGTTTGAAAGGGGATGAACTGATTAGAAAACCCATGAATTGGAATAGTATGATGTTTGGGTTCTCTTCCCCAATTGTTAATTGTTGAGTAGATAATCCAATACTCAACAACTGCAGCAGAACTATAGTGGGTCAATTCGGCAGAAACTGTGTTTTATAGTCCATACTTCGAACCCGTTCCCTACATGACACCAAAACAGTTCCCAAGAATAGTAAGTGGTGATTTTCTAATGCTAGGTCATTGCTCCTCTTTGAAACTCTAAACTCTACACAGTTCATTCCCTATTCTTCCTTAAGTTCCATGACTAGCTTATGGTCCTCTAATGGTGAATAAAATTGTTACACCTCGCATTTTGCACTTTCGGATGTTTCGAGACAATGGCGGAAGGTTTAGGGCAAGGTTATTTTTCGGCTCCGTTGTAATGCGTAAGTCGTTGAAAAATATTATTAGTGTGGAAATATTGAGGAAGACTGAGGGCAAAAAGGGAAATTTGCAAAA
>NW_026713402.1:0-27483 GCF_029784015.1 Lycium ferocissimum | reverse complement strand
TGGAGACAAAGATTTCCCCCCGACCGATGGACCGAGCGTACTATTCAGACGCTAGAAGATATGTTGCGAGCCTGTATTATTGACTTCAGAGGCAGCTGGGACGATCATTTGCCACTTATTGAGTTTTCTTATAATAATAACTACCATTCTGGTATTCAGATGGCACCGTACGAGGCCCTATATGAAAGGAAGTGCAGGTCACCTTTCGGTTAGTTCGATGTTGGCGAGACTATGTTAATAGGCCCAGATATGATTCAGCAAGCTGTTGATAAGGTGTAGCTTATTCAGGAGAGATTATTGGCAGCCCAGAGTCGACAAAAATCATATGCAGATAATCGACGTCGAGACTTAGAGTTTTAGATTGGTGATTGGGTATTCCTGAGGTATCACCCATGAAGGGTGTGATGAGATTCGGCAAGAAGGGAAAGCTCAGGCCGAGATACATTGGGCCTTATCAGATTATTCGTAGGATAGGCAAGGTTGCCTATGAGCTGGACCTACCATCTGATTTGGAAGCGGTGCATCCAGTCTTTCATGTATCAATGCTGTGTAAATGTATTGGTGGTCCTTCTAGAATATTTCCTGTAGATGATGTCCAGGTAATAGAGGAGTTGTCTTATGAGGAGTTATCTTTCCTGTATTCGCGTACCTCTATCAGATATGATGGATATCGGAACATTGTGCAACCTAACAATCTCCTTCAAATATAACTTTCCGTACTCCGCCGCGGCATATGACATCTTCACCGGAAGAAAATGGGCAGACTTCGTGAGTCTATGTTACATCCCGTACTTCGGTACGTTGGATTATTCGTAAGTTAACCGACATAAGCTCGGAGGACAAGATTATTTTGAGGTTATAAGTATTTATGTAATGCTTAACAAGTGATAAGTAAGTGTCGTGAAGGTGAGAGGTTAAGCAACTGAATAGTAAAAGTCCTATCAATATTATACTCGTACCTTCGGGCCATGATTCGAACCGCTCGTACCGGAGAATTCTTTTGGTCATGTTCAGGTATGCAAATAAAGAGATCAGTGCATAAAAGGATGACATCCCGAAATAATTTAGGACTGAACAAGTGTGATGACAGTGATTTGGAATAATATCTTATGTGTGGAAAATGAGGTTATGGACTAGTGTTATATCACATGAGTATATAAGTACTATTCAAGTGAATTAAGATCAAGAAATTAATTATGTGGGTAAATGGTTAAATGTTGGAACAAAGTGAGGAGTAAGGAATTAACTATGGTACTAATTAGAGTTAAGTGGTTAAATATTTATGGTTAGGTCGACACATGGCACTAACTAGGCCAATAGGTGGCATCATATTGGGTGCTAAATAATATCATGAGTCATTAGCACATTTATGTACCAAACACGTGTAAAGGAGGAATGGTCCTTAAGACCTTATTTCATTTCATTTTCAATTGGAAACAAGAAGATGTGCTATTCATTACATATGTATGCATATTATTTCTAAGAAAAACGTTCGGTGTTCAACAACATAAAAATATAAGGACACAAAAGTAGTTGCTGAATTTTTATCTCATCTTCTCTTCCTTTAGAAGCTAAGTGATGGCATAAACGTTTTGGAGTATTGTCACCCTATTGTGTGGCTGGTTTTGAAAGCATAGAGCTGGGATTATAATAAAGTTTTCTAGAGATTAAGGTATGTTTTATCCCCGTATCTTGTTAATTAAGTTGTTTACGAAAGAACTCCCTAGTTAAAATGGCAAAAATGGTGCTACAAATGTATTAACTAGTTTGTTGATATAATTGCGTTGTGGGCTGTTTTTGTTATATCCCGTATTTTGTACGTTGGAATATTTTAAGTGGGTTGCGACAAGTTATTGACAAGGCTATTTTTTTCGACTTTGTTTTAAGGCATAAGTTGCTTATGATTTTATTGGTATGAAATATTAAGGAATTTGGGGTTAAAAGTGAATTATGGAAAGTTAAACATTTCATGAAAATTTGGGGCTAGAAGTTGAAATAATTTTTTCATGAAATAGAGGCCATATGGCCGTGTGGCACATGTGTGGGCCATGGGCCACATGTGTTAATTATATAAGTATATGAAGATGAGTAATTAATCATATTTATCATCTTCACCTTGAGAAAATTCAAGAAACTTGAGAAAGGGAGAGAGAGACCGTTCGGCCATAGCCATGGCCGAATATGGTGCTATGAAAAATTGATGAGAAAAATTATTTTCTTCTAGCTTTCCTACTAATTGGAAGGTCCTCTACAATGTGGAGTAGTTGTTGGAGCAAGCAAACCCTTCTTTCTTGCAAAACATAACTCTAGCCGAGTGAAGAACCAAGTGGGAAAGGTAAGGTTCAATCTTATTTTTCATGTGTTATGGATGGTTTGTACATGTTGTGGTATGTAGAAATGGATAAAAATCATGAAATTTATGCATGTTGATGTTGGCACGTCGATGTGGTGTTTTTGGTAGGTTATGGCTAATTGATTTTACTTAGTATTTTGTTGTTGTTGTCATGGATTATGTGATGAGAATGAAGGTATTGAATGGTTCAAGTTGAAGTTTTAATTGTCAGAGCTTGGCCGTGTATATGTGGTGTTGCGTAGGAGTGAAGAACTAATTTTATTTAGTATGTTTGGGATGTTGTGTTGTGGATTCTACGATGCCAATGAAAGTTTAATGGTTCGAATCAAGTTATAGTCGTTTGTAGGTTGTTATGGAAGCTAATGTGAATTAAATATAGTTTCTTGTATTTATGAAAATGATGTTGTCAATGTGTGAAGTGTTGGTGTAGTTGATGAATTTGGAAGAAAGAAATGTGTTGTTGTTGTTTTCTTGAACTTGGAGGTTTCGGGCGTATGGTATATTGGATGGGTTGTTTTGAATATTGTGCGCATTGTTGGAAGTATTCTTGAATCTTGTTTGAATGATCTCGGATTAGTATTTGAATATGTGAGCGTCAATGTTGGTTTGAATGTATGTAGTCGAATTGAATATAAAAAATGGAATGTTGTCGAATTATGTAGAGAAGAGTTGCTAGCGTTATAACGCGTTTTGAATTGATTATTGATGTTGTTAATATGGTTGTTGGTATTGTTGTTGAAGATTTGGCCGAGTTGAATTCTCGGGGATGTTGAGTTTATAGGGGAAACACTGCCCAAATTTCTGCAGATAAAGTGCTAGCTTGGAATTGAATTCTTAAGTGCTTATGGCTAATGTTAGTACTTAATGACGTTATTGTAGCTCTTGGAGAGCCCGAGACTTACGTTTGGATTAGCTTAGGAAGTGGACGAGGTATGTAAAGCTTACCCTTTCTTTCTCTTGGCATGTCTTAGTTGTATGTAAGCTATGATACGATCCTCGGGGAAACTCTACTCTTACGATCTGGGCATGTCTACGATTCTTATTCATTTTTTTGATATTCGCATTCTTAATATAGTCGAACTATGGTCTTTATGTCTTTTGTATGATCGGATTTCAAATGTTGTATAAAGAGTTTTGCTCCAAAAGGATTTTATGTTGAAAAGTGTCCGTAACTTTCATAGACGGAACCGGATTGCTTTGATATGTTCGCAAATGATTCTATAAAGTACAATGCCCGTAACTTTCTGTGGGTGGCTCGATTGGACCTGATACATGTCTACGATCCCTCACATTCCTTTTAATGCCCCTAATGATGTTTAGAACATTTGATATGACTATCGTTTGATACTCGAGCGTTGACTTGACTACTTATCTATCGAGTCTGAAATGATGATTTGTATGCATATGGTTTCTCACTACTCTGCTCGTGCGAGCTGTTGCTACATCTTTCACCGAGTCCCGGGCCGGGTATGTATTCGTGCACAGTTCACTGCATTGTTTACCGAGTCCCTCATTAGAGGGCCGGGTACGATATATGATGATATGATGATGGCGCCGGGGACAGGATCCCCTTATATATATACATGATGGAGACAGTATCTCCTTCACCGAGTCCCGAAAGGGCTGGGTACGTTATTCACCGAGTCCCTCACTAGAGGGCCGGGTACGGTATATATATGTATATGATTACTTCACCGAGTCCCACACTAGAGGGCCGGGTACGGTATATATGTATATGATGACATGATGATATGATGACATGTATATGATGATCTTATTTACCGAGTCCCTCACTGGAGGGCCGGGACACGTTATGGATATGCATATGTACTACATGATATTGACATGCATGATTTATGTTTCGCAGGCGGTGCCTTATGATTCCCTATACTCCTTATTTCGCATGATTTATCGTCTATCGTATTTCATGCTTTACATGCTCAAGACATATTCCGTAATGCGACCCCTTTCTTCGGCCGCGTTTCATGCCACACGGTGTGTATATAGATGAGTTGAAGACATTAGTAGAAGATGTTCCAAATTGGATTGCGAGCTCCATTTCTCCCGAGAGGCCGCCGAGTCGAGTAGCCGTGTTGTGGTATCTTAGGTTACGTTAGAGACTTTGGCATGCAGTCGAGTGTATGATATGTCAGCTTTGTAAGTGGCTCTATAAGCCGTTGTGTCATTATGCATTGTATGACAGATTTCATATGTTTACAGATTTTACTTGATTTGAGAAAGACGAAAAGTATGTTGTTCTTTGAAAAACTTTCATTATGCATTCGTGTCATGATTAAGGGCCCAGTATGATTATGTGTGTCATGAGGATTAGCGTGTTCGCCCGGCCCTAAGTAAGGGTCGGGTGCCCATCATGCCCTATGGGAAGTTAGGGTGTGACAAATTGGTATCGCAGCGCCCGTCCCGGGGTTGTCTGCAAAGTCGTGTCCAGAGTCCTGTTTATGGTGTGAAGCCGGCCACCTTTATAAATAGGAAGCTACGGGGCATCTAGGGTGGTTACTCTTCTTTCACTTCTTAGATCGTGCCATAGAGCCAAGTCATAGGGAATGAGATTCTTTCTACTAACCTCTGATTTCAGCAGAAGAATGGCATCGACAGAAGAAAGTGACGATCGATATTGGAAGATACAAAGCACGCAGGTAAGCAAAGGTATGAAAGGTATATGTCGAATAAAGTATTGAAGTACGATCGAAATGTAAAGTAGAAAACTGAAAAGGAAAGTAAACGAGAAAGCGTAAAAGGTACAGTTTGAGTTGGGCATACGAGGAATGTGCGTCATTTTTGTACTGTTGTTGATATTGGGAGCCCTGTGTGGCTGTGATATGACATGATATATATACATATGTTGGCCCTGTGAGGCATTGTTGGTATTTCCTGCGTACAGGTTTTGAGATAGTAACAATTACAGCGGAACTCTGCCAAAATTTTCCTGGAATAAGGAGAGAATGAGATATATGTTTGTAATATGTTTTGAAAGGTCGTGCCAATAGTAATGATAAGATTTGATTAAGATACGAGTATAATGATCTCGAGGAATAAGTTAACTGCTGAATTGATAAGCAGGGATGAAGTATGACGAGCTTATAGTTAAAAGAAGTAATAGTATGATTAAGACAAGAGCACAAATGAAAAGAATTGTGATGGATATGAATGTATTAATAAGACAACTTGTGAGATATTAAGGATAAAGTTGATCAGAAAGGGTAAAAGGTTAAGAAGTGTTACATTATAGGATTGATTACGAATAAGATATAACGTGAATAGGATGAGGATCGCTATGGAAATAAGTGAAGCCTAGTGAGAAAGCGGCCAAAGCTATGATGTGATCTATGTAGCTAGAATGTAAAGGCAAGTGCGAAACGGAAAAGCGAGCTATAGAACGAATAAGGAAGGCTTATCAAGTTTTGTAGGAAAAGTTTGGAATAAGGGTTATATAATAACGGGAACGATAATGAGCATAAGAAAAGAAAGGGTAATTGGAAGGAGGAAATAAGAACGGAGCGAGATAACAGTGTAGAAATAGGTCATGACATGCGTAGCCGAGGATACGAGTACTAAAAGTGAACATTGAGGATTGAAAAAGGACTAAAATAGTAGTTGTGGGGTCAGGAGAGTAAGAGACCCTTTCTAATTCGGAGGGAAATGTGTTATAAGAACATTTCGAAATCTGTTAAGACTTCAACTTACTCCAGATTATGTGATAAAGGTCATGCGGTGAGGTGGACGCGATTATACTAGTATTAAAGCATCGTATTCCATCGGAGTTTCGAGGTTAAGCGTGCTGGAGTGAGAGAAATTTTAGGATGGGTGACCCCCTGGGAAGTTTTCTGAAAGTTTTACAAATTCAGACACGAGAGAACCAAATGGGAAGCCGCAGTAGACTAAGGGAAATTAGAGTATACAGAGTGGGCGGAAACCTTAAGAGGTCGCGTGGGCCGAGGCGGACTAGACCGGTAAAGAGAAAGAAGGTGCATCACAGCTCTGGAATCAGGGTGAGTTGGAATAGCGCTGGGAGATATTTGTAAGCAAGATGGTAGAAATTATATATGTATATAGGTATGCTCAAGATATCCCGTACATGGCCGTATCGTCACGGATATGGGTATTCCGGCAACCAACGTTTCGGTATATGGAAGGCATTAATCGGACAGGGCAACGAGGTTCAAGTGAAAAAATTTATAAATGGCACAAATGTTACAAGGCGAGTTGATCTTTGTTTTCACTACTGAGTCGAGTTTAGAAAGTTCTAATACAATGATATTTAGAAAGGAAAGAAAGGGAGTAGATGAAAGGCGAGGGGCTCAAAATGTTGGGATAAAAGTGCCGCCTAATTGAGATTGGAAATACGGACATGGGGCAAAATATAATCGGGTAACAGTATAAATACACCCTAAAAGGGGGGAAGCGAGTGCGAGAGATGCAAGTGTAAGATGAAGACAATCGACACTACAATATATGGACACGGATGCTCGGGTTACAGGTAAGATTCCTTGCCGAGACAAGTAGTAAGATCCAAAAGCCAGCCAAAAGGGCAGAAGCGAGGATGGTGATTGAGATAGTGCTGAGAATTAATTTTGGAGATCTCAAATGACACGACACTGGAGAGCGGATTCTTAAAGAGAGAGTACGACAAGTGAGTGATAAACGAGTAATTTACAGAAACGTTTTGAAAGACAACACGGCTATGCTGGATTAGACGCTAAGATATGGGCAATAGAGTTGTTCGCTAATGATAGAAGACCTCCTATAATAGGAATTGAGAAAAGGAAGGGAAAGGAGTATGACAAGATAGGCTACAAGCGAATGTTAGTACAGAGGGGATATGTGAAGTAGAATGAACTAGGAAAAGGAAAGAACGTGACTAAGATTGAATATACTGTATACAGGTTGTACAAGGGTAGTTATGTTACCTATGAATATTTATATGCTAGGGATGAGACCAAGCCAATGCTTAATGAGAAAAGTTTGGATTCAGTAACAACAATACAAAAACAATGCAAGCAGATATGTTGGGTACATTACAGAGCAATGCAATGACGGTTTAAGTTAAATTACCGAGATAGAATTGGTACGGAGGACGAACAGGACATGGCTATGGTTGGAAACAAAGATCTATTCCGATAACGGTTGTAAGAGCAGAGAGGCGAAGACAAAATGAAACATAAGAATTAATGAAGCCACGCTAAGGTATTTCTTAGGCTAATTTGAGCACTTCCGTATATTCACGTGAAAATTGCAACCTCATGGGTGACAGGAAAGTGAAGAGCAAGATCTGAGCGGAGGGACAATAGAAGGGTTGAATTAAGGATAAAAAGGCGACACGAGATAATGTGACTAGAATGTTACAAGTTGAGTAAAGGGGGATTATAAGACGATTTAAGCAAGAGGATCAGAACTAGCTGGCTACTACAGGAGGGTGACTTTATGTGTCAAATTCTTATAAGATGATACCAGCTGATGATAATCAAAGCAGGAAATGGCTATTAGCTTGACTCAGGGTTGACAGAAGCCATATGCAAATAATCGACGTCGACACTTAGGGTTCCAAGTGGGCAAGTGAGCATTCTTGGAGAAATCACCATGAAAGGTGTAATAATATTCGACAAGAAGGAGAAGCTTAGCCCGAAATATATATTGGACCTTATTACATTGTTCATAAGGTAAGAAGGTTGCGTACTAAAAACGTGGCTTTTGTTAAGGTACTGTGCTGGAATAATAACAGGAAGGAAATGACTCGAGAAGCTGAAGAAAAGATAAAGAAGAAATATGGTGGGGAAATGAGACTGCATGTTATAGTAATAAAAGAAATCCCCCCCCCCCGAGAGATCCTTATAAGACCTTATGAGACTAGTTGAACATTCGAGGATGAATGTTCTAAAGGGGGGAAGGATATTATATCCCGTATTTTGTACGTTGGAATATTTTAAGTGGGTTGCGACAAGTTATGGACAAGGCTATTTTTTCGACTTTGTTTTAAGGCATAAGTTGCTTATGATTTTATTGGTATGGAATATTAAGGAATTTGGGGTTAAAAGTGAATTATGGAAAGTTAAACATTTCATGAAAATTTGGGGCTAGAAGTTGAAATAATTTTTTCATGAAATAAAGGCCATATGGCCGTGTGGCACATGTGTGGGACATGGGACACATGTGTTAATTATATAAGTATATGAAGATGAGTAATTAATCATATTTATCATCTTCACCTTGAGAAAATTCAAGAAACTTGGAGAAAGGGAGAGAGAGACCATTCGGCCATAGCCATGGCCGAATATGGTGCTATGAAAAATTGATGAGAAAAATTATTTTCTTCTAGATTTCCTATTAATTGGAAGGTCCTCTACAATGTGGAGTAGTTGTTGGAGCAAGCAAACCCTTCTTTCTTGCAAAACATAACTCTAGCCGAGTGAAGAACCAAGTGGGAAAGGTAAGGTTCAATCTTATTTTTCATGTGTTATGGATGGTTTGTACATGTTGTGGTATGTAGAAATGGATGAAAATCATGAAATTTATGCATGTTGATGTTGGCCGTATAGGGGCTGTTTTTGGTAGGTTATGGCGAATTGATTTTACTTAGTATTTTGGTTGTTGTTGTCATGGATTATGTGATGAGAATGAAGGTATTGAATGGTTCAAGTTGAAGTTGTAATTGTTGTGAGCTTGGCCGTGTATATGTGGTGTTGCGTAGGAGTGAAGAACTAATTTTATTTAGTATGTTTGGGATGTTGTGTTGTGGATTCTACGATGCCAATGAAAGTTTAATGGTTCAAATTGAAGTTATAGTCGTTTGTAGGTTGTTATGGAAGCTAATGTGAATTAAATATAGTTTCTTGTATTTATGAAAATGATGTTGTCAATGTGTGAAGTGTTGGTGTAGTTGATGAATTTGGAAGAAAGAAATGTGTTGTTGTTGTTTTCTTGAACTTGGGAGGTTTCGGGTTGCATGGTATATTGGATGGGTTGTTTTGAATATTGTGCAGATTGTTGGAAGTATTCTTGAATCTTGTTTGAATGATCTCGGATTAGTATTTGAATATGTGAGCGTCAATGTTGGTTTGAATGTATGTAGTCGAATTGAATATAAATGGAATGTTGTCGAATTATGTAGAGAAGAGTTGCTAGCGTTATAATGCGTTTTGAATTGATTATTGATGTTGTTAATATGGTTGTTGGTATTGTTGCTGAAGATTTGGCCGAGTTGAATTCTCGGGGATGTTGAGTTTATAGGGGAAACGCTGCCCAAATTTCTGTAGATAAGGTGCTAGCTAGGAATTGAATTCTTAAGTGCTTATGGCTAATGTTAGTACTTAATGACGTTAGTGTAGCTCTTGGAGAGCCCGAGACTTACATTTGGATTAGCTTAGGAAGTGGACGAGATATGTAAAGCTTACCCTTTCTTTCTCTTGGCATGTCTTAGTTGTATGTAAGCTATGATACGAGCCTCGGGGAAACTCTATTCTTACGATCCGGGCATGTCTACGATTCTTATTCATTTCTTGATGTTCGCATTCTTAATATAGTCGAACTATGGTCTTTATGTCTTTTGTATGATCGGATTTCAAATGTTGTATAAAGAGTTTTGCTCCAAAAGGATTTTATGTTGAAAAGTGTCCGTAACTTTCATAGACGGAACCGGATTGCTTTGATATGTTCGCAAATGATTCTATAACGTATAATGCCCGTAACTTTCATGGGTGGTCTCGGATTGGCCTGATACATGTCTACGATCCCTCACATTCCTTTTTATGCAGCACTAATGATGTTTAGAACGGAATTTGATAGGACTATCGTTTGATACTCGAGCGTTGACTTGACTACTTATCTATCGAGTCTGAAATGATGATTTGTATGCATATGGTTTCTCACTACTCTGCTCGTGCGAGCTGTTGCTACATCTTTCACCGAGTCCCGGGTCGGGTATGTATTCGTGCACAGTTCACTGCATTGTTCACCGAGTCCCTCATTAGAGGGCCGGGTACGATATATGATGATATGATGATGGCACCGGGGACAGGATCCCCTTAAATATATACATGATGGAGACAGGATATCCTCTACCGAGTTCCGAAAGGGCCGGGTACGTTATTCACCGAGTCCCTCACTAGAGGGTCGGGTACGGTATATATATGTATATGATTACTTCACCGAGTCCCTCACTAGAGGGCCGGGTACGGTATATATGTATATGATGACATGATGATATGATGATCTTATTTACCGAGTCCTTCACTGGAGGGCCGGGACACGTTATGGATATGCATATGTACTACATGATATCGACACGCATGATTTATGTTTCGGAGGGCGAGGTGCCTTATGATTCCCTATACTCCTTATTTCGGTATGATTAAATCTCTACGTATTTCATGCTTTACATGCTCGGTACATATTCCGTCCGACCCCTTTCTTCGGGGCTGCGTTTCATGCCACGTGTGTATACGGTATGAGTTGAAGACATTAGTAGAAGATGTTCCATTTGATTGTCGAGCTCCATTTCCTCCCGAGTCTCCGCCGAGTCGAGTAGCTGTGTTGTGGTATCTTGGGTTACGTTAGAGACTTTGCAGACAGAGTCGAGTGTATGATATGTCAGCTTTGTAAGCGGCTCTGTAAGTCGTTGTGTCATTATGCATTGTATGACAGATTTCATATGTTTACAGATTTTACTTGATTTGAGAAAGACGAAAAGTATGTTGTTCTATGAAAAACTTTCATTATGCATTCGTGTCATGATTAAGGGCCCAGTATGATTACGTGTGTCACGAGGATCAGCGGGTTCGCCCGGCCCTAAGTAAGGGTCGGGTGCCCATCATGCCCCATGGGAAGTTAGGGTGTGACAGTTTTGATGAGATTTTTGGGGAAATTCTCACGTGATTATGTTGCTATTTGAGGTTGTTGGTGTTGTTGTTGTGATTTGGGACTGATTTGGAGTTCGGATGGGGTGAATTATATAGAAGAAATGCTTCCCGAATTTCGTTAAGTCATTTGTTAATCAAATCTGAGGTAGGAAAGGTATAGTTGGGACTGAATTATATATATCCGTTTGATTTCAGATTCGCGTGTTCGGAAAGCCGACGTTAAGTTTAAATAGCGACAAGGTATGTAAAGCTATCCCTTCCTTCTTTTTTGGCATGAATTACATAAAACGTGCAGACGATGAACGTACATAATTCCAATGAATTCTAGTTCTCAGTGGTACTTGACATGATAGTTGTCTTTGATTCTCCAGTGTTGGTTCATTCTAATTATTCTATTGAGTTTCAGATGATGATTTAATTTGTATATGGTTGCCCCTGATATTCTATGCGTGCATAACGTTATTACATCATTTCACCGAGTCCCGGGCCGGGTATGTATTCGTGCACAGTTTCATTGCATTGTTCACCGAGTCCCTCACTACTGGGTCGGGTACGGTATATAAATGATTATTTCACCGAGTCCCTCACTAGAGTGCCGGGTACGGTATATACGTATATGACTTCATTCACCGAGTCCCATAATGGGCCGGATACAGTGTATTATATGGATATGCATGACTCTCATCTCATGAGGCACAGGTACATTGGTATCTTTGAGTGTCACACTTGTCTTCTGTCATCTTTTACTTAGTCATGATCTTCTTTATTGTACTTCATGCTTTATATAACTCAGTACATTTTTCGTACTGACCCCTCTTTCTTCGGGGGCTGCATTTCATGCCCGCAGGTACAGACACTCAGTTTCGTGATCATCCGGCCTAGGACTTCGCTTTCGGGCGTTTAGAGAGCTCCATTGTTCCGGAGCCTGAGTCATTTTGGTACAAGAACCTTTGATATAGACTTATGCATATCCAAGGGTACGGCGGGGCCCTGTCCCGTCATATTTCACTATCATACTCTTAGAGGTCTATAGACATGTATGGGTTGTATATGTTTTGGTCAGCTATATCGACGTAGTTCATCTGGATATCCCCGTATATAGTAGCAGCCTTGTCGGCTTGCATATTTGGTTATGTTTTGGTTAGCTGTGACTCCTCAAGAGACAGATTCATTATGACATATGACGTTATGAGTCTATAGCTTGCTTTTACAAATTTCCATATTGTCCTTAGTTTCAGTCTGACTATATCTAGCAGGTTCGTATATGAGTGTCAAGCTCGGGCACTAGTCATGGCCCATCGGGTTGGGTCGTGACAATCTATCCACGATCACCCAAATCGAATCAAACTTGGCCCTTATTCGAGGTAAGCCCGCGACAAAATCCAGATTTATCATCTCCCACTTCCATTGCGGAATCTCAATGTTTTGCGCCACGCCACCAGGCCTTTGATGTTCAGCCTTCACCTGTTAACAATTCAAACATTTAGCCACAAAGTTAGAAATATCAACCTTCATGCTCTTCCACCAATAGTGTTGTTTCAAATCCTTATACATCTTGGTGGATCCCGGATGAACAGAATACTTGGAACTATGAGCTTCCATCATCAATTCTTGTTGAAGACCGTCAACATTGGGAACACACAATCTTCCTTGCAACCGCAGAACACTATCGCCAGTCCCAACAGTAAATGAAGTGTACTCACCCCTTTCTACTCCATCTCTCAGCTTTGCCAAAAGTTCATCATCAGATTGCTTGGATTTTATCCTTTCCACCATGTCAGACCGTGATGGCGTGATTCCCACTAACTCTCCATCTTCAATTTCATCAAGTCTGACCCCAAGACTAGCAAGTCTTCGAATTTCCTTCCCCATGGGCATGTCATGTGCACGTAAATAAGCCAACGTGTCCATAGATTTTCTACCCAAAGCATCTGCAACCACATTAGCCTTACCAGGATGATACAAAATGTTCAAGTCATAATCTTTTAACAACTCCAACCACCTCCTCTATTTGAGATTCAACTCTCGCGGCTTAAAGATATATTGCAAGCTTTTATGGTCAGTAAAAACATCGCAATGCTCACCATACAAATAATGACGCCAAGTTTTTAAGGCAAAAACCACGGTAGCCAACTCCAAGTAATGAGTCGGGTAATTCTTCTCATGCTTCTTCAACTGTCGCGCTGCATAAGCAGTCACCTTATCGTTCTGCATTAATACACAACCTAAACCAATTCTGGAAGCATCACAGTACACCATATATTCACCAATCGGCATCCAACGTCATGAACAATATCGGAAGAACCTAAAAGATTCAATAACAGTACTTGAACCCGCCAGGTTCAATATTTGCCTCCAACAAAGATATAAAATAAATGTAAACAAATCATGACTATATGAATTAAATCAGCGGAAGTCTTTATTAATCAAATACTTAGTCAAACGTAATACGTGCCCGAGAGTTAATCAATAACTCAACAACTACCTACAAGAATGTATACGATGGAGCTTCTAAGATAAAGGAATAATAGTTCGACTAATCGGGACGCAGCCCGGAAAACTAATAAAATGAATAAACAAATAAATAGGGTGTCCCACGAATGAATGTGTGGGCTCACCAAATTAACAAAGAATAAAGAATTCCTTCCTAAACGCCCGGAGTATCAAGAACCTGCTCTTCTCCGTTGCCTAACATACCATCAAAAACAGCAATGGTATGCCTGAGTACTTCGTACTCAGTGAGTGCCTCAGGGACGACAAGTAATAAGAAAATAGAGTACAATAACACATAAAGAAATCAGTCCTGAAAATCATGTGAAACCGATGTAAGAACAGTTATTCAGTATGTGTGTCTCAATAAGAATTATCAAAACCGATTACAAGGCCTCTTGTCAAGGTACAACTTCAAATATGTATTTCAATTGATCATAATGAACAACGACAATTCCATGAGAAAATAAGAATATCACACATGCCAATACAGGCCCAAGAATCAAACACATCGAAGAGGTGACCGTAGAGGTTCCCTTGTCACAGCGCACCACACCAGAATATGAAATTCAACAGCGGCTATCCTTCCTCCCGAATAGATAGGCATAATCACACCCCAGGTAGCGAACCCGGAAGTGGCCACTCTTCCCCCCGAATGGCTAGGCATTATCACACGAGGATCCATAGTGGCTACCCTTCCTCCCGAGTAGCTAGGCTAAACACAACAACAAAGTTCATAGCATAGAAGCCGATTCACAATTTGTCTCATAGTAGTCACACCATCAATTAACATTAAAGTTCATTATGTCATTACGAAAATCCATAGTTTCATAGATAATCTTGAAGATGTTTCTACTTTTTTCAACAAGATTCCATTGTCATAGTTCCCTTTTAAAACATCCATGCCAACAATTAACCCTCATTGATGACCATCTCTTATAGAAGAAAACGGTTATGATTTCATGTACGTATACAAAGGATAATGCAATCAAGGTTTAGTGTAGGCTTGTCCCCTCACGCACACCAACCACAATCAAAACATGAACTAGGGTTTTGTGTGAAAAGTTCACCTTTTTATTCAATAAAGAACTTTTGAGAAGAAGATATGCATCCATAATAAGGTTTTTAAAAAGGGAGACATACTTTAATTATGCCTTACGTAATTCAACAATTTACTTTTATAACAAAAAACACCCAAAACCCTAGCTTGAGTCACCTTGAGAAGGATTAGTTTGCAAACCCTAGGTTTTTCATTCAAGAATCATGGTTTTAATGCTAGGATTGATTAATAATGTTAAAGATGTTTTTACCTTTATGTTAGGAGACGTGGAGAAAAGATTTTCGTCCTTAGGGTTTATGAGAATGAGAATAATTCATAAAATTAACTGAATCCCGCTATTATATGCACACAACTGGCGGCTGGTGAAATACGGCTTGAAATACTTATCGTATTTCAAAATACGGGCCGTATTCTGTGGCCGTATTTAACAATAATGAAAAATAGTGAGCAGTCTTGGGGAACAGGTGAAATACGTCCAAGGTATACGAACTGTATTTCAAAATACGGGCCGTATTCTATGGTCGTATTTAATCATAGTGAAAACAGTGCATAACTTAGGAAAGTGGGTGGAATACATCCAAGATATACGGACCGTATTTCAAAATACGAACCGTAAACTCTGGTCGTATTTTATGATAACGCAAAACAGTGAAGTCTAATCCTCCAGGAGACTTCCACACTTATCTCGGATCTACGGAGTGTTACAACTATAATCCGAAGCTTGGGGATCAACTTCGAGCATTGACCTCTCCCTTCTTTACCCAGCTATGGCCAAAGGAGAAATTAGCAACATCGGGGCTTTTTTTGGCTCCTCTACTCTTATCAAAGTCGATGATATTTGTAGCAGTGATTTATCCTGAACCTTCGACGGGTCTATTTCCATTGAGGACATGATCTTGGATGGGTCCGTCTCAATGGAGGGTACATCATCACTTGGGTCCTCCTCCAAAGTGTAACTTAATCCTCCCCCTATCATCATTACAATCCTCGAATCACCCGTAATCCCTTCGGAAGGAGTCGTCATCAAACTGTAAAAAACGGAGATCAGGGTTGAAGATTTATATCCTATGACTCAGCTCTATAGCACGATCTAGGATATAAAAAAGGGTAACCATTCGAAATGCCCTACAGCCTCCTGTTTATAAGTGTGGCGCGCTTCACACCCATAAACAAGACTCTGTGGGATACGGCTCATAGACAACTGTAGGACAGAACTGCTCTGGTACCACTTTTATCACGACCCAACCAGAGGGCCATGACGGGCACCCAAAGCTAACCTACCGAGCACCACAAAACATACATACATCTCATATCTATACCTGAGTGGGCCATTGTGCTAGCTAATATATCCCATAGTCTACAGGGGACACAAGCCCGAAAGAGCTATACATATATATACGTCATCAAACTGGGCCCATGTATACAAGTCGACAAGGCTGTTAAAATGATATAATAAAATATGGACCGGGTGTTACACCTTGAAAATCTCCCGTTAGCGTACAGTGAATAGACTAATGAAGGGAATGATGTATATGATGTTTTGATAAGTAAAAAATAGCATTTGATGACCCTAAGCGAGATTCCAAAGACATTTAAGGTAAGGGAAGAAAGTTGTTAAGGAAAGCAAGTCCTATGTCGTGCGTTGAACAAGAATTACGGGTACCGAGTTAATGACGTTCTAATAATGCTTTGGAAAGGAGTTATAAAATCCCTTAGATTGGTATTGAGGTGTTAAACAAGTGTTAAGAAGGTTCCATAAGGATCGGAGATCAAACGAGTCGACGAGAACAAGTTTGGGATAGCTGGGCATTATACGGCCAGACATACGCGTATAAAACATACAGACCGTATGTCCAGCCGTATGTTCTGCCCAGAACAAGGGCCTTCACTGGACCAAACATACGGTCCAGACATACGGTCAGTATAAAATATACGGACCGTATGTTAGTCCATATGTTCTGGTTGGGACAGATCTTAAACGTTGATATAAGGACCCCTCTCTCTCATTTTATTTCATTTCATTTCCACTCCACAACTCAAGAAACCTCTAGAATATTCTCCACTCTTTATCCACAAGAATTCAAAGGAAATTGATGATCAACTTCATCAAACCAACAAAAATCAAGAGTGTGAAGCACATTAAAGTCATCTAAGTCAAGAAATCCCATTGGAGGTGAATTAGGGTTTCAGTGCAAGAAGAGTATTGCCACTCAAGGCTTATTCCTACACTATCTAAGGTAAGTTTCATGGTATTTTCATGTTGTTTAAGGTGTTGAAAAGTTGAAACACTTGGATTGTAGAAGGAAATAGGAAATTGGTCATAAATGCAAGGATAGTGTCATTTTTTGAATAGAAGCTTGGATTGATTTGTGGATATTGATAAGTTGTGATTATAAATATGTTATGAATGACATTTAGAACATGGAATAAGTATTATATGTGAAAGAACGCGATAGTGAACTATGATTATGATTATGGAGGAATTGAAGTGAAATTGTGAAATGTGAATAATATAAATGAATGATGATTGTTGTTTATGATAATGTGATTGTTGTTATGAATGTTTGGGAGTTGATATGGAATATGGAGGAAGTCGTATAAACAAAGGAAATGTTTCCCAATTGTCTCTAGCTCTAGTGAGCACGTTCTTATAATTGCGTAGCTAATGTCGATACGAATCCTCTTGAAGGTATAAACGTGGGCATTAAAGGAGGACAAGCAAGCGATAGATTAGTTAAACGACAAAGGTATGTGAGGCTAATCCTTTCTTTCTAAGGCATGAATCTTATGGCATGAATTTCCTCCTTCTTCATGAATCTCCTATCTTTAAGAACACTAAGAGTCTATATTCAAAGATAGCCCTATGAGATAAGAAATACTTTATGAGCACGATAATGACGATGATAAGCTTAAGTCTAAAGATTCTAGAGTCCATGATACGATGTTCCTATGAAGCTAAGGATGCTATCTATAATCCATTACTGTTGTTTATTGTATACACTCACCTTATATGCTAATTCCTTCAAGGTGAGGCAGGATGTTAATGAATGCTCCATAATGTAATCGGGGGTTCACGACCTTATGTCACCCCGATGAAGTACAGTTGTCTTTGAGTTTCTATGCATGCATTATGATGAGTATATTATGATGAGTACATTATGATGAGTATATGATGATGATGTTACACCGCGCCTATATGGCCGGGCAGTCACCGCTAAGGCGGGCAGCGTATACACCATGGCCAAATGGCATGGGCAGACACCACTAGTGGGCGGCATGAGATGGTACCCCGGACGTGGGAGGCCTGGACGCAGGCTAATGCTAATGATTATCACACCGTACCTATATGGTCGGGCAGTTTATACATATATGCATACATGATATGATGATGATTATGAAAGTAAGCCAGCATGCATTATTTCTTTTGTGATTCACGATCGATTCTGATTTCTCCTCATTTGATGCTTCCCTATTTCATTGATGTATTATTATTGTTGATGCTTTACATAATCAGTACAATGTTGGTACTGAATTCCATTTTCTTTGGACGCTGTGTTCATGCCCACAGGTAGACAGGGAGGTGATCCAGACTCATAGGAGCTACTAGCTAATTTGAGAGCACTCCATTCTTCCGGAGGTTCCATTGATTATTCTTTTGGTATATATGTTTATGTATGTTTTGTGCATGACAGGGCCTTGTCCCATCCCTATGTCTAGCACTCTAGTAGAGGCTCGTAGATGCGCAGTTGTGGGTAGTATGGTCTCACAAATTTCTCATTATATATGTATATATATATTATTTTGATAGCCGAAGGGCTCATGCCTATAAAGTGAATATGTTTCAAATGAAAATAGTTTTCTATGATTATGAGCATAAGAAATATGAATGAAAGTAGATGAGTAATAGTGTCACGACCCAACCCCGTAGGTCGTGACTAGTGCCCGAGCTGGGCACTCGTACCCTCTATTTACCATAATCCGCTCATAGCAAACATATTAAGAACTTATACATACAGAAAGGCACGGTGATGCATATACATATATATATATATCAAACATATAACCTAGAATGTACAGAACGCAAACGCAACTGAACGATACTGCCCACAACCCACATATATGTCTACAGACCTCTACGAGTGATATCAGAATCATATGACGGGATAGGGCCTCGCCGTACCCCTGAATAAACATAGACATATATGCACCAAAAGAATCTGTACCAAAGTGTGGGCTCCGGAACAAAAGGAGCACTCCAAGACTGCTGAGTAAGGAATCCTAAGCCGGCGGCTCACTCAAACGTGTATCTGTACCTGCGCGGCATGAAACGCATCCCCCGAAGAAAGGGGGTCAGTACGGAATATGTACTGAGCATGTAAAGCATGAAATACAATAAAAACGAAATCGTACGGAAATAAGGAGGACAAAAAAAGTAGTATAGTAACCGTAAAACTCATAAAGCTTACCTTGATACATAAATCATGCATTTCAAAATCGTAAGTAGACTGAGTGACACAAATGGAAAATCATCATGAACATATGCAAGCATAACGTGCCCCGGCCCTCTAACGAGGGACGCGGTAAGGAAAATCATCATATGCATGTACATGTAACGTGCCTCGGCCCTCTAGTAAGGGACGCGGTGAATAGAGTCATCATATGCCATCCTGGCCGCCTCTCCCATATCATCATATCATCATATATATATATATAACGTGCCCCGACCCTCTAGTGAGGGACGCGGTGAACAATGCAGTGAAATTGCACGAATACATGCCACGGCCGGACGCGGAAAGGAAGTAGTAACAGCTCGCACGAGCAGAGTAGTGAGAAACCATATGCACATAAATCATCATCATAGACTCAATGGATATTTAGTAGTCGATGCTCGAGAGTCAAAACGGAAATCATGCTAAGTTCCTTCAAAAACAAGTCATTAGAACTGTACAAATGAAAATCTCGGAGACCCCGGATATGCATCAATCTATCCGGGCCCGCCCATGAAATTTAATGTCATTATACGTTACAAAACTTTCTACGAACGTTTCAAGGCCATCCGGTTCTATCTACGAAAGTTACAGACCTTTCTAGACATAGAATCCTTTGAAAACAAAACCGTTTATACAACATTCTAAATCCAACCATATCAAAGACATAAAGACCATGACCTGACCATATTAAGGATGCTAACCTCGATAAGCAAATATGAATCATAAACATGTTCGGAATTTAAGAGTGGAGTTACCTCGAAGCTCGTGTCATGGCGTAATTACAACTAGGACATGCCAAAAGAAAGAAGGGGTGAGCTTTACATACCTCGTCCACTCTCCAAGCTAATCCAAACTTACGTCGTGGACTTCCCAAGATCTACAATGCGTCATTAAACCACCCATTAGCTAAAGGTACTTAAGAATTTGCTTCCAAACTAGCACTTAATTCTACAAAAATTTGGGCAGCATTTCCCCTGTAAATGCAACACCCCGAGAATTCAACTCGGCCAAATTCATCAACAACAATACCAACAAACATTCTAACAACATCAATCATTAATTCAAAACGCATTCCATCATTAACAACCTTCTTTCACATAATGCGACGACATTCACTTATATTCAATTCAACCGCATATAATCAAACTAACACCAATACTCACACGTTCAATTACTAATCCGAAATCATTCAAACGATATTCAAGGACACTTTAAACAATTCACACAATATTTCAAACAATCCAACCACACCACCACCTTACCCGAAATCTCCCCAACTCAACATAAACAACACTAACACATTTCCTTCTTCCAAAACTCATAAACTACACCAACAATCTATACGTTAACAATGTCATTACCATAAATATAAAATCTACATAAGAATTACATTAACTTCCAAATCAGCCCACAACCATTACAACTTCAATTTGATTCATTAAAATTTCATTATCATCATAAAATCCATAACAACAATAACTAAAACACCACCTAAAATTTGTTCATTCATTGCCATACAAGACAACCCATTTTCGGCCACAACATCAACACACAACTTCTATGATTTCTATCCATTTCCATACACTACAACAACACCCAAACATGCTAAATACAATTAATTCACCACTCCCACACAACACACACCTATACACGGCCACCCACACACACACACGGCTACACCCTAACATCCATATTTTCATGAATTTCATTCATTTCCACATACTACAACATACACAAACCATCTATAACATATAAAAGAGAAGATTAAACCTTACCTTCTTCACCCAATTCCTTCACTCGGCTAAAGCTTATTCTTGCAAGAAGGAGTGTTTTGTTTGTTCCAACAACTACTCCACTTTAATAAGAACCTTCCACTTGGTAGCAAAACTAGAAGAATTATTTTTTTGGTGATCAATTTTTCTTGCTCCTTCTTGGTTAAGCTTGGCCGAATGGCCTTTATTTTTCCTTCTCCAAGGTTCTTGATTTTTCTAAATGTTGGAAGATGAAATAGATGACTACATAGTCATCTTAATATGCATATGTTAGGCTTCCATGTGGCCCTTGGCCCACACCAAGGTGGCCGGCCACATGGCCCCTATTTTTTTTTTCCTTTTTCATGAACTAATTACTTTCCTAAAATAACTTTTGACCCCAAATGTTCCCTTAGTATTTCCATACCAATAAAATCATGCACAACTTACGCTTTTAAAACAAATAAAAGTCTCCACTTCGCATCCCGGAATAGTCTTGTCTCTAACTTATCGTGGTTAACTCGGATTGTCCCGTTGTACGAAATACGAGATATAACAAATAGAATGAGTGGTGCTCAGTGGTTAGCCCCGGGTGCCCGTCATGGCCCTAGTCAGGTCATGAAAAAAGTGGTATCAGAGCAGTTCAGTCGTAGGAAGTGTTTACGAGCTGTGTCTAGCAGAGTCTTGTTTATGGTGTGTTGTGCGCCACGCTAATAAACAGGAGGCTACAGGGCATTTAGGAAAAATGCCCATCTCTCTTCTTATAAGATTGTGCGATAGAGCCATGTATAAGATTTTATCCTCCCTAATAGTATGCTATGATTTCAGAAATGCCGCCAAAGGGAAAAGCTAAAGCCGCCCAGAAGGGCAAGACTACGATGAAAAGGCGGGCAGAAAGAGAGCCGCTAATGAATGTAGAAGAGGGTGGATCACATAATGAGGCTCCATCTAATGCTTCTCCCACCACACCTATTATAGAAGAACAAGAAGGGGCTTCGGCTCCAGCTCCTATGCCTCCAGTTCCTCCACTAGTTACTTTGGGTCAACAAGTGACCGAAGCTATTCTTCTATTGATGCAATTAGTTGCCGCCCAGGCACAACGGCAGAATGTGGGCCCAAGTGGTCGGTCAGCTAGTACCATAGCCCGTGATTTTATGAGTTTGAATCCTCCGGAGTTCTTTGGGTCAAAGCCGGATGAAGATCCGCAAGGCTTTATTGATGAAATGTTGAGGACATTGAAGATTATTCATGCCTACGGCGAAACTGAATCCGTGGAATTGGAATCTTATAGACTGCGAAATGTGGCGGTATTATGGTATAATAATTGGATATCATCGAGAAAAGAGATGCGCCTCCTCCGATTTGGCAAGAATTCATAGATGCCTTCATTCTCCACTATTTGCCACCCGAGGTCCGCCGAGCTAGAGCGGATAGATTTTAAAATTTGAAGCAAGGGAATATGAGCGCCCGGGAGTATAGCCTTCAATTTAATTCTTTGGCTAGGTATGCTCCGACTATGGTGGCCGACATGGGAGATCGGGTGCCTAGATTTGTGAGTGGCTTAGGGCCACATTTGTTCAAAGATTGTTTGATGGCTTCATTGCAAGATGGGATGGATATTTCCCGCATTCAAGCCCATGCCCAGAATTTAGAAGGACAACAACCTCCGCAAAGGGGTGATCGTGATATTGATAGAGGGCAAAGCAAGAGGGCCAGATCTATGGGCGCAGGTAGTGACTATAGAGGGGGATCAAGACAAGCATATTCTAGACACTCGGGCCAGTCAGTGATGAGTGCACCTCCACGATTTACGGGCAGAAAATTTGATCGCTCCTTTCGTTCAGGACATGGTCAGAGTTCGAGGGCCCCAGGTTCATAGTTTGGGGGAGATTATGGCCAGAAGAGACCCCCAGTACCGCGATACAACCAGTGCGGTAGATTACACTCCAAACAGTGTCGCCAGGGTTCGGATGCTTGTTATGCCTGTTGCCAGGTTGGGCACATGATGCGAGATTGCCCGTTAATGAGTGGTAGAGTTGGGGTCCAGCCTACAGGGTCAGCGGCTGGTTCTTCTTCAGTGCGCCCCTTAGGGCAGACTCCCTAGATTCTAGCAGGCCGAGGTAGAGGCCGAGGGGGAGCATCCACTTCAGGTGCCACTCAGCCCCGCATGTATGCTTTAGCCGGACGACAGGATCTTGAGTTCTCCCCAGATGTGGTTACAGGTACATTGTCCGTATTATCTTATGATGTATATGCATTGATAGATCCGGGTTCTGCCTTATCTTATATTACTCAGTATGTTGCTGGTCGTATTGGGGTGAAACCCGAGCGAATTAAATCCTTTGAGGTATCTACTCCGGTTGGTGACCCCGTGATAGCTAGACAAGTGTACAAAGATTGTGTAATTATGATAGGCGACCGCCAAACTAAAGCTGATTTAGTTGAGCTGGAAATGCTAGATTTCGATGTGATTATGGGTATGGATTGGTTAGCCTCATGTTATACTAATGTTGATTGCCGAATGAAATTAGTTTGATTTCAGTTTTCGGGAGAGCCCGTGCTTGAATGGAAAGGTAATACAGCATCTCCAAGAGGTAGGTTTATTTCCTACCTTAAGGCAAGAAAGATGATAGCTAAGGGCTATATTTATCATTTAGTCCGAGTTCACGAAACCGAAGCAGAGTCGCCAACTTTTCAATCCATCCCGATAGTGAATGAATTTTCGGATGTATTCCCAGATGAATTACCAGGCCTTCCTTCGAAAAGAGAAATTGATTTTGCTATTGATGTGTTGCCGGATACCAAGCCTATTTCTATTCCTCCTTACCGAATGGCTCCGGCAGAATTGAAAGAGCTAAAGGCGCAGTTGAAAGATTTACTTGAGAAGGGGTTTATTAGATCCAGTTCATCACAGTGGGGAGCACCAATTCTATTCGTGAGAAAGAAAAATGGCTCCCTACGAATGTGCATCGATTATAGGCAATTGAATAAGGTGACGATAAAGAACAAATATCCTCTTCCAAGAATTGATGATTTGTTTGATCAACTACAGGGTGCCAAGTGGTTTTTCAAAATAGACTTGAGGTCGAGTTATCATCAAGTGAGAGTTAAAGAAGAAGATATTCCCAAAATAGCTTTCAGAATGAGATATGGCCATTACGAGTTTCGCGCGATGTCATTTGGGCTAACTAATGCTCCGGCAGTGTTCATGAATCTGAATAATGTATTCAGGCCTCTCTTGGATCTATTGATGATATTCTGGTGTACTCTCGCACAGAATCAGAACATGCAGACCATTTGCGTATTGTTCTTGGAATTCTTTGAACTCGGGAATTGTATGCAAAATTTTCAAAGTGTGAGTTTGGCTGAATTCTGTGACATTTTTGGGTCATGTTATTTCAGATGATGGCATTAGAGTTGATATTCAGAAAATTGAAGCTGTGAGGACTTGGCCAAGGCCTACGACGCCTACAGATGTTCGTAGTTATCTGGGATTGGTAGGTTATTATAGAAGGTTCGTAGAGGGCTTTTCATCTATTTCAGCCCCATTGACGAAGCTAACCCAAAAGTCAGCCAAATTTCAGTGGAATAATGCTTGTGTGCGTAGCTTCCAAGAACTGAAAGATAGATTAACTTCAGCTCCAGTTTTAACACTTCCAGAAGGGCCAGATGGGTATGTTGTGTATTGTGATGCTTCCGGTGTTGGGTTAGGGTGTGTATTGATACAGCATGGTAGAGTTATTGCTTATGCTTCGAGACAGCTGCGGAAACATGAAAAGAACTACCCAACTCATGATCTCGAATTGGCTGCGGTCATTCATGCATTAAAAATATGGAGACATTACTTGTATGGTGTGCACATTGATATCTATACAGATCACAAGAGTCTTCAATACATTTTCAAACAAAAGGAGTTGAATCTGCGGCAAAGGCGGTGGTTAGAATTATTGAAAGATTATGATGTGAATATCTTATACCACCCCGGAAAGGCAAATGTAGTAGCTGATGCGCTTAGCCGCCAATCAATGGGCAGCCTATGTGAAGTTCCTTCGGAGAAGAAAGAATTGATTCATGAGCTCCACCAACTAGCTAATCTTGGAGTACGTCTAATTGATTCAGGTGATACATGAGTCAATGTTAATAATCCCACAGTTTCGTCCTTGAACACGGAAGTAAAAGAGCAACAACATGAAGATCCTCAGTTGAGCCATTATAGAGACATATTTCATGAAAAAGAGAAGTCTCCATTTGAAATTTATGTGGATGGAATTCTTAGATACCGAGGCAGGCTATGTATTCCGAATGTTTCAGAATTGTGTTGTCGAACCCTAGAAGAAGCTCATTATTCTCGGTATTCTATTCATCCAGGAGCAACAAAGATGTATCATGATCTCAAGTTGATATATTGGTGGGATGGCATGAAGAAAGACGTAGCAGAATTTGTAGCCCAATGCCCAAATTGCCAACAAGTGAAGATCGAACATCAAAAGCCAGGGGGATTATTGCAAGCCTTGGAAATTCCCACTTGGAAATGTGAAGTGATAAATATGGATTTTATTGTGGGATTACCCCATTCCCGAGGCAAGTATGATTCCATATGGGTGATCGTGGACAGACTCACGAAGGCAGCTCATTTTCTTCCAATCAGAACCACATACTCAGCAGAAGATTATGCAAGGTTGTACCTCAAGGAGATTGTGAGGCTTCATGGTGTTCCGATATCTATTATTACAGATAGAGGAGCACAATTTACAGCCAAGTTTTGGAAATCTTTCCAAGAAGGTTTGGGTACTCAAGTAAGGCTCAGCACGGCATTTCATCCACAAACTGATGGACAGGCCGAACATACTATCCAGACCTTGGAAGATATGCTACGAGCATGTGTGCTAGATTTTAGTGGTAGTTGGGATGACCACTTACCCCTTATTGAGTTTGCATACAACAATAGCTACCATTCCAGTATCCAAATGGCTCCGTATGAAGCGTTTTATGGAAGGAAGTGCAGGTCTCCAATTGGATGGTTTGAAATAGGAGAAATACAGCTAATAGGCCCTGAGTTGATCCAACAAGCAGTGGAAAAAGTCAATGTCACGATCCAACCCCGTAGGCCGCGACTAGTGCCCGACCTGGGCACCCGAACGCACCCATTAATCAGATAAAGCGTATGAATGACTTATACCATGTACAAATAACATATGTTTACAGAAAAAGTGGAACGTCGCCCCCAAGTCATCACAAATGTACGGATATACATATCGTTATCATAATTCGACGAGATAATATCACGTATAAGGCGATGAGGCTATCATAGTATGGGGGGACGTCCAAGTCACAAATCACACGGACACGATCAACGGTGAATACCCATAACCCACACATATATGTCTACAGACCTCTAAGAGTCATAACAGAATCATATGACGGGACAGGGCCCCGCCGTACCCATGAATAAACATATACATATGCACAATGACAGAATCTGAATCAAAGTATAGGCTCCAGAACAAGGGAGCGCTCCAAAGTGGCTGAAGGGAACTCCTAAGCTGGCGGATCACCAAAATGAATACCTGTACCTGTGCGGCATGAAACGCAGCCCCCGAAGAAAGGGGGTCAGTACGGAATATGTACTGAGTATGCGAAGCATGAAATATGGTAAACAAGATCATAGTCCAAACCAGAAGTACGGAAAGTAAATACAATATTCAAAATATCAAAATGTTTACTCATAAAAATACAAATCATGCATAGGGCTCTCAGAACGGTGGTCGCCCTTCTGTCGTTGGCGCCACGCCACATCATCACACCAGAAGGTTTCATATCTCCGTATCCCCGTCACACATCATAACACATCATAACATCATAACACAAAGATAACACCAAAGATACACGGTACCCGGCCCTCTAACGAGGGGCTTGGCGAACCGGACACATCATATTCCGGAATATCACATAGTACGCACGATAACATAATCGGCCCGGGACTCGGTGAAGGAGGTAATGACCGAATGTACGAGCAGAGTCGTGAGCAACTATATGCAATTTAAAATATTTTCAAAAACTCGATAGATTAATCAAAATGGACCATCATTTAAAAATCGAGGCGATAGCCAAATCAGGTTTCCTCCGAAGGTCGTTCGAAAGCATATCAAATAGAACTTTCGGACTCATAAATACGTATTAAACTATATGAAGTAACTTATGGAACTTAGGGGCATAATCGTCGTTATAAACTCGTTAGAGAAATAAGTAATCGCCGCTCGAGGGTTAAGGCGATTGTTACACTAAATCCTTTCAAAAGTCGTTAGTACCACACAAAGGAGAGTCTCGGGGCCCACGGACGAGTATCGAACCAATCCGGGTCCATTTATGAAAGCTGGAGACCTTATCCATTGTAGAGTCTCCCGCGAACGTTTCGAAGCGATCCGAGCTCGTCTATGAAAGTTTCGATTGTTCGTAGTTACGAAAC
>NW_026713401.1:0-47060 GCF_029784015.1 Lycium ferocissimum | reverse complement strand
TTCAATTGTAATGTACAAAGGCTTCTGAATAACCTACTGTCTTGTGACCTCGACTTTATCTCTTTCCTTAGCTGAGAGAGAGGGAGCACGTATTAAAACAAGAATGTCCCAATCAAGTCATCGAGTGGCATAAAACAGCATATCCGGAATTGGGATCTGGAGATCCAGCTAGAATTGTACCAGTGAATGATATTCAAGTTATAGAGAAGTTGGCTTATGAAGAGGTGCCTATAGCCATATTAGATCAGCAAGTACGGAAGCTTGGAAATAAAAAGGTAGCCTTGGTTAAGGTCTTGTGGAGAAACAATAACCGAGACGAAATGACTTGGGAAGCAAAAGAAAAGTTGAAGTCCAAATATCCGCAACTATTTCCATCGCCGGAAGAAGTTCAAGATGAGACGCCATTATCATAAGGTATGTAATGCTTCTTTTAATGCTTTTGGTCGTGTGTGGCCCTATTTTCTTACCATTGTGTTGCAGCCCTGTGAGGCATTGTTATTATGGGTTGTTGTGACAGGATGGTAGTGCCATATAACAGGGGAAACTCTGGCGAAAATTTTGTAGAACCCCCGAGAATTTATCATTCGGGGACAAATGTTCTTAAGGGGGGAAGAATGTTACACCTTCCGTTTTGTTGCAAGGAGATTTTGGCTTATTGGTGGTGTGTGCCTTTGGTTCGGTAATCCGCACCAGAGTTTTGGATATGAGATAGTTTACCTTGTATGTGTACAGGAGTATAAGTATGCATTCTTGACATTACGAGGGAATTAGAAGCGAAACGAATTGAATCGAAGCAAAACGAAGCAGTTCAGAAAAACTGTTAAAACCATTCAACGTCAACAGCCCAAAGGACGATCGTCGACACGTCGACGAGCCATCATCTGGCACCGTTGATAGGGTTCTACAATCAGACATCTCAGGCGGCAGTTCGACGGGGCATGTCGACGGACCGTCGACCCTGCTCGTCGACCCGCGGATCTGGAATTTTCCAGCCCTGATTATAAATATAAGATCCCACATTTTTATTCCATTATTCTCCCAAAAACAGATCCTACATCTCTCTAGAACTCTCCAAAACCCTCCCTCTATTTCTACAACAAATCTATACCAAAGCCAAGATCAAAAGCAAAGATTAAGAGATCCATGTGCTAGGAAGCCTATTAGGGTTTGTGAATAGTAAGAATTTCTTGGTATTCAAGTGGGGGATTTCATTCTAATGGAGTAGATTGACTCAAGGCTTGTTCCTAAGTGATTAAGGTAAGTTTTATGTTTATTTCACGTTATTGAGAATTTTGAGGAGTTAAAAGACTTGGATTATGAAAAGAAGTGGAATATGAGCTTAAATATGGAAATAATGCTATGTTGGGTAGTAAGTTAATGTGAATCATGATTCTTAGTATGAGATGAATATAGTCTCATTATAGATGATGCTAATGACGTTGAAGAAATGTTATGTGAGGAATAAATATGATGTTGTATTATAATTATGATTATAGATACCATTGAAGGGGGATTTGTGAGAATTGAATAATGCTTAGCTTAAAAAGGTTATTGATTAGGATATTGTAGGTGTTGTTGTTGATGGTTGGGAATTGTTACAGTGGGAGAAAGTGGTTGAAACAATGGGGATATTGCCCAATTTTCGTTAGCTCTTAGTCGCTCTAGCTTAAGCTTAAGTATGTCTTCAATTATCTAATCTTAGTACGAATTCCCTTGAGGGTAGAATCGCAAGCCTGAGAGGCACATAATTAGACGATAGAGTTAAAAAGATACAAAGGTATGTGAGGCTAGTCCCTTCTTTTCCAAAGGCATGATTCTTACTTATATGGTGATTTCTTTCCGATAATTTCCATGACCTTCTTACATTCCAACAGATGAAAGCTAAAGAGTAGTAACAGTTTCCCACGATATAGAGATGAGATATGTTCCATGATAATGATATGCTGCTATTATGATTCTAATGATCTTGACATGATTCCTTGATGCTATTCATTATTGTTAGACTCACCTTAAAATGCTAGTTCCTTCAAGGTAAGGCGTGATGATCATGACTACTCCATAATGGAATCGAGGTCTCTCGACCTTACATCACCCCGATAGAGTTGTAGCTTTAATCGATTTCTAATGCATGCTTTATGATAAGTACATGATGATGAGATTACACCATGCCTAGATGGCCGGGCATGACACCGCTAAGGCGGGCGGCTTAAGATAACACCGTGCCTAGATAGCCGGGCATGACACCGCTAAGGCGGGCGGCTTAAGATAACACCGTGCCTAGATGGCCGGACATGACACCACTAGTGGACGGCGTGTGATAGTTACCCGGACGCGGGTTAACGATAATGGTATATTTGATATGCATAACATGTGTTTTCCTTTAAAACTTAAGCAGGTTATATCTTCACCTCATGTTTGATTATTTCTTTATTATGCTAGTATTGTTCATGCCTTACATACTCAGTACATTTTTCGTACTGACGTCCTTTTCTTTCTGGACGCTGTGTTCATGCCCACAGGTAGACAGGGAGACGGCTCAGACCCGTAGGAGCTTATCTTATCAGCGGATTCACAGGAGCACTCCACTACTCCGGAGGTTCTACTTATGGTCATATTATTTTGTGTATATATTTTGGGTATGACGGGGTCCTGTCCCTTCCTTATATCTTAGTACTCTAGTAGAGGCTCATAGATACGCATTTGTGGGTAGTAGATGTCCATGATGACTACATTGTATTTTGTATATCATTTTTGCAGCCCGTGAGGGCTTATATATATATATTTATATATATATATATATATATATATATATATATATATATATATATATGCGTGTCGCCTTCAAGATTATATGTACCCAGGATGAGTATAATGATTACCATAATGAGTAGTGCTCGGTAGTTAGCTCCGGGTACCCGTCATGGCCCCCTAGTCGGGTCGTGACACTTAATTAGTCTAAATCCAGAAAACCCATCAAAAAAGCCATCATCTTGATCCTCAAATCCATGATTTACCACTGTTCTACTTTTGGATTCAAAATCCCAATTTTTCCTAACAAAACATGGATAAAAATGATCACCAACGGAAATAATCATGGGAAAACATCAAAATAAAGGTTAGATACTTACCCCCTCGTTGAGGCGAAAACAATGCCCCGAAAGTCACCTCAAACGGAGCTCTAGAACTCAAGATATGACGAAAATATCAAATGGACGAAGTCTGAAATTTTATACATAGAGGTCTTCGCATTTGCAACAACTTTTTCGCATTTGCGACCACCACAATTTCGATCTCACATTTGCAACCAGATCTCGCATTTGCAAACTCTCCAAAAACAAAGAATAGCTCTCCGTACTAAAACGATCATAACTCCCTCATACGCATCATAATTTGACAATTCAAGTTGCTACGGTTCACAAATTTCGATACGCATCTATCCCAACAATCAAAACTCAATTCCAACATCAAATGGATATAATGGTACATCAAAGAGATGGAGGCGTTCGACTTATGCCAATGATTCAAACACCTAAACATGACCAAACAAAGTCCAAATCCGATTCCGAAAGTTCCTAAGTCACAAATGATCATACGAAGCTAACAGAACCAACAACCTTCCAATCCACAGCTTATTTCTTTGCATGACCATCCTTTCACCATAAATAGGCATATTGAACACCAAAACCGACTTAATTGTCAAAAATCAACCAAACGAGCTCTAAAATTAGCTCCATCAATTTCTGCAGGTCATAAATAATATTACAAATATAACAAAATCTTCAGATCGCTAATCAGAGTATGTTTTCCCAAAATTTGTAATTAATCCAAATTATTAAATATCGAGATTTCCCAAATGAAACCTTCTCCCAAAGTGAACCAAATGATATTTGTTTAACTTCAAATTTTTCAAGCAAGTCAAAATAGTTATTATGGAGCTTCTGGAATAGACGACATATAAAAAAGTGGATCGATTCTCAGAACGACTGACCAGGTCGTTACATCATCCACCACTTAAACACACATTCGTCCTTGAACATAAAGAGAAAGAAGGTATCTAAACTATCAAAAAGCTGGGGATATCCACTTCGCATGTCCGACTCGATCTCCCATGTAGCTTTCTCAACCGGACGATGCCTTTTTTGAACCTTCATTCAAACTATCTCTTTGGATCTCCAATTCTGAATCTGCCTATTCAAAATGGCTACCGACTCTTCCTTAAAAGCCAAATTATGACCAAGAAACACTGAAACCTAATGAATCACATGAGCCTCATCCAAATGGTACTTCTTAAGCATCGAAACATGAAATACGGCATGAACTCAAACCGTGAACTCCAAGTCACTGACCTTTCGATCCGCATAACTCTTCTGTCTGATCTGACCAGTGAGAAGCCTCTCCTGAATCAACTTGACCTTGTCCAAGGTATCCCATAGAAAATTCATACACCAAGGCCTAACCTCAAATGCATCAAACCTACCAACCGGAGAATGAAACCCCCTACCATACAATGCCTCGAATGGGGCTATCTCAATGCTGGACTGTAACGGTTGTTATAAGAAAACTCCGCCAAAGGCTTGAACGTATCCTAATGACCACCAAAGTCAATCACACAAGCCCGTAACATATCCTAAAGGACCTGAATAGTCCTCCCAGACTATCCATCTATCTAAGGGTGAAATGACATGTAAACTCCATCCTAGTTATAAGTAGTTTGATCTGGTGCGAAACGAAGCCGACTTAGTCAAATGGTACATAATGACCTAATGTCATGACCCAATTCAACAGTCGTGCGGGCACCTACCCTTTCCCACCTTAGTAGGCGACTCGTCCCTCAATCATTAACTCAATCCATAATAAAGTAAATAAAACAGTAGATATAGAAGTCTACAACATAAATAAAGAAAAGTGCATAATACAAAATACAATCCCCAAGGAACTGGTCTGACTCGTACAAGGGCAACTATGCAAATTTCCAAATATACAAGTCTATAAGTAAACAACAACTGTGTAAATGGAAGAATATAAATATAGGATAGATGAGTCTCTGGGTAGCGGCTCGTCAGATGTTCACCCTAGAAACTCCAAAGCAGGGCCTCGGGAATCAGTCACGAGGAGTGGAAGTAGAGCTTGTCACGTACTCTGCACTCAAAAAAGAATGCAGCAAGGTACTACCAGTACAAACACTATGTACTGGTAGGTATCATAGCCCGGCAACAGTTAGCTAACATATATAAAGAAAGAAACTGAATAATAGACATGCTCACACAAAGAAAGTACAACATAACACAGTCCAAGAACAACAATTCAAGTATAGAAGTATCAAGTCAGAATCCAATAAATATGTGAATGTAGTAATGAATGCATATGCAATACACCGGCCCAATGTAATTTCCTTACACACATGCTACAAACGAAATACCTCCACGCCTCGATAGTCATGACCTATGGGGGACCCGCGAAGTCCATATACCACTCTCATGATCTCAGCAAAGACCTCGGCCATTAGACACGCATCTCTCTCTTCGTCATCAATACCCAGTCTCAGCTCATATCAATGTATCATGTAGAATGAGGATGAGTGCCATGCATAGTATCAATGCCAAGTGAAATCACATCAATACCTATCGTCCCACACATGAACACATATCACAATATCAAGATTAAGTCAAGTTCTTTCCTCTATCCACGAATATGCCCAGATAAGTGAGAGACAACAAGTACAAGGCTAATTTCACACACTTGGCAACAAGCCAATAAATCACAAACAGGAAACAAGGCCATAAATCAGTCAACAATACCAAACCTAAGTAATCCATCCCAACTTCGTACCCGAAGGCATAACATGATTTCTCTGACAATAAATAAATCTACATATTCCTCGCTAACCGAAGTCTAACCAGAAGGTAAGCCGTAGCCTACCTGGCTGCTCGATTAATCAAATCTGCGCCTTGCCTTTTCGGTGAGCCTCCAAGAACTCAAAGTCTATCCATTATCAAATTCTAAGTTTGAAATAAGAAACAATGATATCCATATTGCTATACTATCATTCGAATAAAAAATAAGTAAGAAAAAGGGGAAAAACGGGCCCACAAGGGTAAAACAGGTATTTCAATGATGGAATAGGTAACCCAATGTTCTAGAAGTTCAATTATACTCGCTAATTGCTAAATTAGCTCAAGAATTGGTCAATTTCATCATTCACGTCAAAACCCCCCAATTTGGATATAAACCCTAACTTTCAATCTTTCAATTTATCAACCGTAATGGAAGATTCAAGCCTATTAGTCACTAATTCATCAAATTCCATGCTTAGATTAGTCAAATCTATCAAAAAATCTCATATTAGAAGACTAAATATAAAATGATGAAGTTATTGTCAAAACTCATCTTCTTCCTTAACTTCCCTAGATTTTCTACCATATATTCATGCTTAAGGAAGGTAAATGAATGAATCCAAGGTCAGAGAACTTATCCCCATGAAGAATCTGCTTAGAACCTCTTCAATTCGCCTTAAAGGCACTTAGGAATAATAAGTGTGGGAATAAGAAATGAAGGGTTTTACTTAGCATTAAATAGTACACTGGTCTGCATTTCCCGCCGCCATAACGGGACCACTTCAACGACGCCATGACTGCCACAGCGGGACCACTACAGCGACGCCCTGACCGCCACAGCGTGTTAGCTCCAGCAAAGCTCATCCACTACAGCAGATTCTATCAATCCTATCAGACCGCGCTAGCGGACTAGGCCTCACCGAGGCAGGTCCGCTGTAGTGCGCATGCTCTTTGCCCCAGCTAGGTATACAAATACCAGCAGATTGCTGTTTTTTCACAATCTCATTCCCAAAACACAATAATAACACGGGACCACCCAGATGCAAAAATGCATATAAACATGCTACGAACTCACTCGTGATCTCAGAATTCGCAATAGAGGTCTATTTGACCGGGTCAACCCCCAATGGCCAAAGACTAACTTTCCAACAAATAATCCAAAGCACTCCTGAGTGTCCCGGGAACGAATTGAACATCCCACCAAGTCGTAATCGACTATCTGAACCACTCAGAATTGATGAATTTTTTAAAAAGGTCCATTTACCCAAAAGTCAACTACTGATCAACCGTTTTTTGCTTTAAGGCTCTATTTTACATAAGTCATCATAAATCTTGCCCGATTGCCTCGGCAACCGTGGCACCCGTTCCCACAGGTCAGAATCGTACCGGTAGGGCTCGGGGAAGGGTCAACGGAGGTAAATGGATCAAAAGCACTATAACGACAGAACTAGTCGTTACATCAGATACCAATTAAACAATCGCTCCCCTTCGAGCGACAAGGAAAAAAATTGGGGAAAGGTACCTAAGTTAGCAAACAACTGGGGATATCTGGAACACATATCGGACTCGGTCTCCCATGTGGCCTTCTCGATAGGACGGTGCTTCCATTACACCTTAATAGAAGCTATCTCTTTAGACCTTAACTTTCTCACCTGCCTATCTAAGATCATTTTAGGCTCCTCCTCATAAGACAGATTCTCACCAAGCAACACAGAATCCCAACGAATGATATAAGTCCCGTATGAATTGTACATCTTCCGAATAGAAACATGGAATACCGGATGAACACCTGACAGGCCTGGTGGCAAAGGTAACTCATAAGCAACAACACTAACACGACGGAGAATCTCAAATGGACCAATGTACCTGGGTCTCAACTTGCCCCTCTTCCCAAATCACATCATACCCTTCATTGGTTAAATCTTCAGAAGAACCTGCTCACCCTCCATAAACTGTAAATCTCAAAACTTTCGGTCCGCATACATCTTTTGTCTACTCTGAGCTGCTAGAAGCTTTTCTTGAATAAGCTTCACCTTGACCAAAGACCCTCTTAGAAAATCTGTACCCCAAGGTTGGACTTCAAATGCATCAAACCACCCAATAGGAGAATGACACCTCCTACCATATAAGGCCTTAAACGGCACCATATCAATACTCGAATGGTAGCTATTGTTGTATGCGAACTCTACCAAGGGTAAGAACTGGTTGCAATGATCACCAAAATCAATAACGCATGCTCTAAACGTATCCTCAAGTACTTGAATAGTCCTCTCGGACTGACTATCAGCCTATGGATAAAACACGGTGCTAAGATCTAACTGAGTACCTAATTCATCCTGCAAGGTCTTCTAGAAATGGGAGGTAAATTGAGTACCTCGATCGGAAATAATAGAACTAGGAACCCTGTGCAATCGCACTAGCTCTCGGATGTAAATCCTGGCCAACTTCTCTGCATTATAAGCAACCTGAAATCGGATGAAATGAGCATACTTAGTCAATCGATCAACAATAACCCAAAAATGAATCGTACTTGCCCAAGGTCTTCGAAAGACCCATAACAAAATTCATGGCAATCCTCTCCCACTTCTACTCAGAAATGGGCATTCTCTGAAGCACCCCACCAAGTCTCTGATGCTCATACTTGACTTGCTGGCAATTCAAACACTGAGCAACGAAATCTGGATGAATAAAATACCTGGAACTATGAGCCTCCTCTAATATCAATCGAATCAGACCACCCACATAAGGAACGCACACATGTCCCTTGATCCTCAAAATCCCCTCTTTATCAAGGACGGATTTTTTAGCCTCACCAGTCAACACCTTATCAGGAATCTTACATAACTAGGCATCCTCAAACTGATGTGCCTTGATCGACTCTAAGAGAGATGACCTCGCCACAACACATGCTAAAACCCTAACCAGATCCAAAATATCAAGTCGCACAAGACTGTTAGCCAGAGTCTGAACCTCCATGGCTAAAGGACACTCTGAAACAAGCAACCGAGCTAAACTGCCCATACTCATTGCCTTTCGGCTCAATACATCAACTATCACATTAGCTTTTCCCGGATGGTAAAGAATAGTGATATCATAAACCTTAAGTAGCTTCAACCATCTACACTGTCTAGTATTGAGATGAATCTGGCTGAACATGTGTCAGACTGCGGTGATCGGTGAATACCTCACAATGGACCCTATACAAATAGTGCCTCCAAATTTTCAAACCTAAGACTACCGCTGCTAACTCCAAATCATGAGTATGGTAGTTCTTCTCGTGAATCTCCAACCACCTAGAAGCATAGGAAATGACCTTGCCTTTTTGCATCAACACGGCGCCCAAACTAACACGAGACGCATCACAATAAACTGAGAAGTTCTTACCCTCCACAAGTAATGCCAAAATCAGTGTTGTAGTCAATAAGGTTTTGAGCTTTTGGAAGCTCTCTTCACAAGCATCGGACCACTAAAAAGGAACCTCCTTTTGAGTCAATCGAGTCAGGTGAGAAGCAATAAAAGTTAACCCTTTCACAAATCAACGGTAGTAACTAGCCAAACCCATAAAGGTACAAATCTCAGTCACTGAAGTGGGCCTCGCCTAATCTCTAACAGCCTCAATCTTCTTGGAATCAACCATAGCCCCGTCTTTTGACACCGCATGGCCAAAGAATGCCACTGATCCAATCCAAAACTCACACTTAGAAAACTTGGCATAAAGCTTTTTCTCTTTCAATAATGCAAGGACAATCCTCAAATGACGCTCATGCTCTTCCTTACTCTTCGAATACAACAAGATATCAACGATGAAGACTATGATGAAGGAATCCAAATATGGCTTGAAAATGCCACTCATCAAATCCATGAAAGCTGTCGGGGCATTCATAAGACCAAAACACATAACAAGGAACTCGAGATGACCATAATGAGTCCTAAAGGACATCTTCGGAATATCGTCGGCCCGAATCTTTAGCTAGTGATAACCTGACCTTAAATCAATCTTCGAAAACATAGAAGCACCCTGAAGCTGGTCGAACAAGTCATCAATGTGGGGAATAGGATACTTATTTTAAATACTGACCTTGTTCAACAGACGGTAATCTATGCACATCAGCATCGTTCCATCTTTCTTCTTCACAAATAGCATGAGAGAGCCTCAAGGGGAGATGCTCGGTCTGATGAAACCCTTACTCAAAAGATCCTGCAGTGCTTCTTTAACTCTCTCAACTCGGCAGGTACCATCCTTTATGGCGGAATGGAAATAGGGTGAGTGCTCGGATCTAGGTTAATACAAAAATTAATATCATGATCGGGTGGCATACCCGGTAAATCTGAAGGGAATAAGTCCGTGAACTCACACACAACAGGCACAGACTCAAGCGCTGGAGAATCAACACTAGTATCACGAATATGGGCTATGTAGGCCAACCGCCCCTTATCAACTAAATTTTCGCGCGGAGATAGGAAATAATCTTCTTTGGGGAAGGACTAGGATTACCCCTCCACTCAAGTCTAAGAATACTTGGCATGGCTAGAGTGGTTGTCTTAGCGTGATAGTCCAAGATCGCATGATAAGGGGACAAACGACTCATACCCAAAATAATGTCAAAATCTATCATACCCAAAATCACCAAGTCTACCCACGTGTCATAACCCATAAAAGTAATTAAACAAGACCGATAGACTAGATGAGCTAGTATCGAATATCCAACCAGAGTAGACACGTGAACAGGCATATCAAGACGGTCACAAGTCAAATTCCAACCAACAGAATGATAAGCAGACACATAAGAGAGAGTATACCCTGGATCAATTAAGACTGACGCTGCTCGATGACGAACAAAAATAGCACCTGAGATCACAACATCAGATGCCTCGGCCTCTGGCCAATCGAGAAAAGCATAACAATAATCACTACCATGGCCGCTCTAGCTGGACTGAGCTCCTCTATTGGAGGCTTGAGAACCCTCTCTGCTAGACTGATAACCACCCTTAGAGGAATGCGAACCACCATGGCCTATAGAAGCACTACCTCTACCTGAAGAACCACCCCGACTACCAGAAGATACCGGAGTCCTCGGGGTCTACAATCTGGAACCCTACTAGTCCCACCTGTCTCGATCGGGTGCACTCTCTCACGATGTGTCTGAGATCACCACAAACGAATGAAGATCTAGGTTTCAAAGGCTGAACCATCGAGGTTGAGGAACCGGAGGGACCACCTCGGTCGTCTAGTTGAGAAAATGAGCATCCAGAAGCCTGCTCTGAACCACAATCGCTCTGTCTAAAAGGGTCACCTGAAGATGCCTGAAGCGCTGACTGAATGGGGCGGCTAGAGTGTGATTGATAGGTCCCCGATGACTGGCCCCCACCTCTAGAACTGGACTCACTATTTCCACCATACTGATGAGGCCTCTTCTCATTAACCCACCAAGAGATCGGGCCCTACCAGACTCAACACTTGCGATATGATCCATTACCGTCTGGAAGGATGACCCCATGGTTGCAAGCTAAAGACAAGCAACATGAAGTGGGAACACCAGTCCACTTACAAACTTCCTAACCCTCTCTGACTCGGTCGTAATCAACTATGTCTCATACCATGCCAAGAATAGAAATTGAGCCTCATACTCGACCACTGACATACCCCTCTGATGCAAGTGGATGCACTTATCTCTCCGCTGATCTGTCAAAGTACGGGATACGTACTTCTTTAAGAAGGCTTGGTGAAACTGTGCCCAAGAGAGTGGAGGCAAACTAGCAGGCCTGCAATAAATAAACGACCTCCACCAAGTCTTTGCGTCTTCGCAAAGCTGGAAAGATACATAATCCATACCATGCGATTCCACAATACCCATCTGGTACAATCTCTCATGCATATCCATAATGAACTCATACGCGTCCTCACTGGGCGTACCAAAGAATATGGGCGGCTCCATCTTCAAGAATCTGCCAAGAAGCTCTTGATCCCCAAGTGTCAAGACCTGTCCTGCTACGAGCCTGGGAGCACCTATAGGGACTGGGATCCCATTAATGCGTGGGGCCATAGCAGCAGCTGGCTGCATCCCCTATGTCTGTACCTGCTCAGGAGTTTGTGCTCCTGCTCTGGTCTATGATCCACCAGGAGTAGTGGCACCACCCACCGTATGCTGACCATCGAGATGTAGAAGGATACGAGCCATAGTGTCCTGAAATACTAAATCGGACATAACCTCGGGGTGAGTCTGGGCTGGCCCCATCCCTCCCTCAACTGCATGCTCTCGCGCTAGCTGGCGCTCTGGAGAAGCTAATCTAGCGTGCCTCTATCTCGCCCCTAGCTATTGCAGCACCAAGGCCTGTAGCCCAACTGCGGCCTTTAGCTTGTCCTCGTCCTCTTGTACCGGACCTAAAAATGAGGTCGGGCGCCTCGTCCCTAGCAATGATAGCTCGAGTCCTCACCATCTATGAGAGAGTAGAAGTGCATCAAATACCAATTTTAATATTCTAGATACTAATTTGAATAAAGTATCACAAACGAATGAAAGAATTCAAAGTTTCCTAAATGTCCATAGCCTCTCGTAGATAAGTACGGAGCTCATCGTATCGATCCGCAAGACTTTACTTGACATGCTCTTGTGCTTATAGATCGGGTAACCGAGGGCTCTACTACCAACTTGTCACAACCCAATTCACCAGTCACGCGGTACCTACCCTTTCCCACCTTGGTAGGCGAACCCGTCCCTCAATCATTAACTCAATCCACAATAAGTTAAATAAAATAGTAGATATAAAAGTTTAAAACATAAATAAAGATGCATGTGGAATACAAAATATAATCCCCAAGGAACCGGTGTGACTTGTACAAGAGCAACTAGTACATGTCTAAACATAAAAGTTTGTAAGTCAAAAATAATTATTTGAATTGAAGATTATAAAGACAGGATAGATGAGTCTCCGGGCAGTGGCTCATCAGATAACCTAGATACTCGAAAGCAGGGCCTCGGGAATCAGTCAAAAGGAGTGGAAGTAGAGCCTGTTATGTACTCTGCACTCAGAAAAGAATGCCGCAAGGTAGTATCAGTACAAACACTATGAACTGGTAGGTATCATAGGCTGGCAACAGTTAGCTGACATATCTGGCAACAGTTAGCTAACGTATGTGAAGAAAGAAACTGAAGAATAAACATGCTCACAATCAAGTACAACACAGTCCAAGAACAACTGCTCAAGTATCAAGTCAGAATCCAATAAATATGTGAATGTAGTAATAAGTGCATATGCAATGCGATGAAATGCACTAGCCAAATGTAATCTTCACACACACATGCTACAGATGAAATACCTCCACGCCTCGATAGTCATGACCCATGGGGGACTAGCGAAGTCCGTGTACCACTCTCACGATCCCGACAAAGACCTCAGGCATCAGACACTCATCTCTTTCATCATACTCAGTACAAAATCTCAGCTCATATCAATGTATCATGTAGAATGAGGATGAGTGCCATGCATAATATAAATGCCCAGTGAAATCATATCAATACCAATTGTGCCACACATGGACACATATCACAATATCAAGATTAAGTCAAGTTCTTTCCTCTATCCATGAATATGCCCAGATAAGTGTGAGACAACAGTACCATAATCACAATACGGCAACTAAGTACTAGGCCAATTTCACACACTTGGAAACAAGCAAATAAATAAAAAAGAGGAACCAAGCCTACAAATTAGTAAACAATACCAAACCTAAGTAATCCATCCCAACTTCGTACGCGAAGGCGTAACATGCTTTCTCTAACAGTAACCAACTAATCCATCCCAACTTCGTACCTGAAGGCATAACATGCTTTCTCCTACAGTAACCAACTCTGTATATGCTTCGCTAACTAATGTCTAACCAGAAGGTAAGTCGTAACGTACCTGACTGCTGAGCTGGAGCCACGAATAATCAAATCTGTGCCTTGCCTTTTCGGAGAGTCTCCAAGTACTCAAAGTCTATCTATTATCGAATTCTAAGTTAGAAATAAGAAACAATGATACCCACATTGCTATACTATCGTTCGAGTAAAAAACAACTAAGAAAAAAGGGAAAAACGGGCCCACAAGGGTAAAACAAGTATTTCAATGATGGAATAGGTAACCCAACTTTCTAGAAGTTTAATTCTACTCCCCATTTGCTAAATTAGCTCAAGAGATGGTCAATTACATCATTCAAGTCAAAATCCCCAATTTGGGTGTAAACCCTAACTTTCAATCTTTCAATTTATCAACTATAATGGAAGATTAAAGCCTATTAGTCACTAATTCCTCAGATTCCATACTTAGATTAGTCAAATCTATTAACAAATCTCATATTAGAAGACTAAATATAAAATAATGAAGTAATTGTCAAAACTCATCTTCTTCCTTAACTTCTCTAGATTTTCTATGATAGATGTATGCTTAAGGAAGGAAAATGAATAAATTCAAGGTTAGAGAACTTATCCCCAAGAAGAATTTGCTTAGAACCTCTTCAATTCGCCTTAAAGACACTTAGGAATAATAACTATGGGAATAGGAAATGAAGGGTTTTACTTAGAATTAAATAGTATACTGGTCTGCGTTTCCCGCCTCTGCGGTAGTGGGACCCCTATAGCGACGCCCTGACCGCTCCAGCAGAGTTCCGTCCGCTTGAGCGGTTTCCACGAATCCTCTCAGACAGCGCCAGCGGACCAGGCCTCGTCGAGACGGGTCAGCTACAGCGCACAAGCTCTCGCCCCAGTGAGGTATACAGACACCTACAGATTGTTGGTTTTTAACTATCTTATTCCCAAACCCCGACAATCCCCCAGTAACTTCCAAATGCAAACCAGACATGCAAACATACATAAAAACACGCTACAAAATCACACGTGGTCTCGAAATTACCAACGGAGGTCTATTTGACCGGCTCAACACCCAATGGCCAATGACTAACTTTCCAACAAATAACCCAAAGCGTATTCGAGTGCCTCGGGAACCGAACTGAACATCCCACCAAGTCATAATGGACCATCCGGACCTCTCGAAATTAATAAATTTCTGAAAAAGGTTCGTTTACCCAAAGTCAACTACCGGTTAATCATTTTTTGCTTTAAGGCTCTATTTCACATAAGACAATCATAAATCTCATCCGATTGCCTCAGGAATTGGGCCACCTATTCCCCCAAATTCCATGATAATCCTACCACAAAGTCGTTTGCAACTCGCTTTCTCACTTGATCCACCAAATCTTCTTTTAACTTAGCTCAATAGTGTGATTCTTATACATTTGACCGACTCCACTTGAAATACTTGATTTTTAATATAACCTTAACTTTGAACGCAGTTGGTTGATTCCAAAATTATCATCATAGTCGCCACTATCCTTTAGCTGAAGCGGCAACCCGTTATCAAACTTGTACTCGTAAAGTACCGTCATTCTAATTGTTTTCCATCCACACTTTCCAAAGTTATCTTTAGTACCAATAATCCATAGAAACATGTTGTCGCGCACCGAGAGTCTAAATCATCACTCCCACTGACCAGAAAAGAACTTGTAATTTCATCGAGCTAATTCTTAGCATTTTTGTAAAAGAACTGACCTTATCCAAGGCTGATTGCGCACATTTCAAATCCCTTAGTTTCGTTTCGACGAGTTGAAACTATTGAGTCAACACTCATCATTCAAATCCTCTTAATCCTATGTATAACGTACAATGTGCATCATCCTTGTGATTATCATGCAGTGCCAAATCTGTAAAAAACAACTGATCACCCCAAAGACATCCCAAGTATCTGCGTAGATCATTAGAATTTTTCCATAAGCTGCCATCAACAAAGTGTTATTAAATCTCCTTGTAAACTTTAATAACGCTTGGTACACCTGCCATACCTCTTTCCTGAACCGAAAACCATCAAAATCTTCAGATATGGGTTACTCGAATAGCCATAAATCTTTTGGTAATATATCTATAAGCCACCTGGCATTAAATGAATAGACCTGACTAGGTTAAAATGAATCTCATAATAGTACCGGTCACTCCGCACACAGCCCAGAGATGACTCGTATCAAATGTGTCTCAATGCATCTGTATTTCCTTCTCACTTTCCATCCTCAGTACAATAACAAGGCAATATCAAGGTATCATGAAAATGAGTATGAATGCAACACAATGTAATATCAAATAGCCAATTCAATCCCAAATAGTACCACACATGGCACACAAGTAATATCAAATAATAAGGCTACATAAAAGGCCACAATGGAATTAGAATTCTTCTCTCAATATCAAATCAAAGTAAGGTACCGCAATATCATAATCATGATATATCACTAATCACCAATATCCAATGTCTCAACGTACCAATGAGCCTATAAGTAAATAGAAGAACATAAGTCAACAATGCAACATGGTGGCTAGCCCCCAAATCATTCAACAAGGCCCAACCTAAGGAAATATCTAACCCAACTTTATACCTGAAGGTTTAAATGCATTCTCTGACAATTTCATCTAAACATACGCTTCGCTAATTGAAGTCTCACCATAAGGTAAACCGTAACCTACCTGGAAAGTCGAACAACAAAGTCTTTAATAGTCAAACCTTAGTCTTGCCCTTCCTTTGTGCCTCGTGATAATGAAAGTTTAATCATATCCAAATTAGGGAATTAGAATCAAGAAGAATCCTCATTCAAACCTTACTCTAATTCAAGACCCAAATCCCAACCTATGGAATGGCGTTTATGAACTAAAAAGAGGAAATTAGGAATCTATAAGTCTCAACATGGAATTAATACTCTAGGTGATCAATTTCTATCAATTAGAAGCTAGATTAACTCATGAAGTACTTGAATTCAAATTCTAGGTGAAGCCCCCAATTTTGGGTATAAACTCTAACTTTAAATCTCACAAATTGGTCACTAATAATGAAGGAATCATGTTTATATAGCTACTACTCATCAATTCCATACTTAATCAAGCTTAATCCACCAACAAATCAAGGTTTTATAATTAACAACTTATTCAAGAAAGAAACCCCAAAACCCTATCTTATTCTTCCAAGTTCTGCGGATTTATTACCATGAATTCTTACTTAGAGAAGGTAAATGAAAGAAATTTGTCATGACCCATGCACAGTCATGACGAGTGCCTGATCCCTAATGGCCAGACACCCCTATACTCGTACCTGGATAACAAGGGCCCACAATCACTCACTCTAAACTATACCGACTCATGAAAGGGTGACATCATGGACTCCGTACAAATTGCACACACACACACACATATATATATATATATATATATATATATATATATATATATATATATATATATATAGAACAAGGCAAGCCGACTAGGCCGCTACATATGGTGTATACAAAAGAATAGGAGCCGACAAGGCTACATCATCTGTCAAATACATACAACTGTCTACAGACCTCTAATGGAATAGAAAACGGTAGAAAGGACGGGACAGGGCCCCGTCATACCCATGTGCGTATACATCTCCAAAGAATGGAATATCAAAATAGACTGCAGCTTCGGATCAAATGGAGCGGACCAACTACTGCTGGATAAAGGTCCTACTGAGCGGGACCATCTGTCTGTCTACCGGTACCTGTGGACATGAGCACAGTCCTCCAAGCAATAGGGGAGTCAGTACGAACAATGTACTGAGTAAGTAAGGAATAAGAACATCAAGTACATAAGAATCATGAGAGGCATGAATGCATTTGTAACTGAACATTTGGAACATCTGTATAACATAAAAGTGCCTCGTAGGCTATATGGTATGTATAGGTCATAATATAACTGTTAGTGCTGTGGAACGTATAGCCCGATCCATATCCCTTATGTTAGTGCCAAGGAACGTACGGCCCGATCCACACCTCATCATCATCATACACATTGCTGCGGAACGTGCCGCCCGATCCATATATCATCATCATGGCACATTAGCTGATCAGGTGGTAATGCGTATATAACGCTTATCCCTTTTCCCATATCCCATATACATATAATATATGCGTATATAATGCCTTTTGGTCATAGGTCAATGTGCATATATATATAATTGGATGCAATGCATGAATAAAACTGAATACTTAGAACTCTCGGAGTGACCTAAGGTCATACTGCCTTTGATGAACATCTTTTGAGCTAACATCATCAGTGACCCATGAAAAAAAGGAACAATCATAGCGGGGTATAGGAACCTCAAAACTGAAGTATTCCTAGTACTCCTAAGAGTAGAGTAATATGGAAGCTCGTTTACTTGCTGATTGGTTCATATCATAAGATCATGCCAAAAAGGAAAGAAGGGATAGCCTAACATCCTTTAACGTCTCCTTAATCACTCAACATTCTCCTTCCAAGTTCGCAAGGTCTACATTCAAAAGGATCATGCTAAGCATAGGCCTAGAAAACACTACTTATGTTCCAACTAGCGTAATTAACGAATTAATGAAATTTAGGCAAAAGATTTCCCCTATTTTATCGACTTCGCTGTATCATAAAACAATTCCCAATCATCAATAACATTATCATCATTTTCATAATTAGGAGACTTTATTATATGCCCAAAACTCCTTTTCATAATCAACACACAACAATAATTTCAATACAACTCTATATACACTCGTATACCACACTTCCTACCATTCATAACAATATTATACCCAAAGTACTCCAACAATTACAACTCACGTCAATTTATTACTCATAACATCATCAAACCTACATTTGAACTTCCTCTTTTGCTTTCTTTCCCTCAATAAAGTTATTCAACAACTAGACATTCTTAATAACATGGAAACAAGTATAAAACTCACCTTAATCACACAAGAGCAAGCTTTGAATCAAATAATCCACTTGAGTGAAACCCCAACTTCAACACCAAAGAAAATCTTGTGTTCTACAAACCCTAGTGAGCCTTTCAACACTTGAATCTCTTGATTCTTGCTATTTGATCTATGATCTCTCTTGGGATTGTGTGGATATGCTTGCAGGAAGGTTCTAGAGCTTTCAAGACTTGGGGAAATATAGGAAATGAACTAAATGAACAAGGGTCGTCCATATATATATATATATATATATATATATATATATATAAAATTGGCCCGACCCGATTATACAGCCATTTATACGGTCCGTGCAATTTATAGGGTCCATGTAAATGGATCGTATAATCCCACCAGGGGTTTACCCTTCTCTGGAATGGTTCTACGGACCATTATACGGGCTGTATAAATTATACGGTTCGTATAAATGGCCGTACAATCCATATTTTCCGGAATTTTATTCTCGTCGGTTCCTTCGCACTCCAATCCTTATGGAACCTTATTGAAACTTGCGTAACACTTCATTAACCATCTAAGGGGCCCTATAGCTCCCCCTCAAGACATCACTAAACAAATTATAGCTCACTTGTTGTGAATCGTTCACAAACATGATTTATATTCCTCTTCTTTCGATGAACTTAGTTCCACTGATTCATATGACTTCAAAATCTTATGGTACGCTCTTAAAGTCATCTAATAATCTCCTTAATCTCATAAGGACTTCATGATCACCTAAAGATCACGTTGGTCTACTCACGATACAATAGTCCGAATCTCCAAGATGTAACATTCCCCCCCTCCCCCCCAGGAACATTCGTCCTCGAATGTTAGGATCTTGGGGATTCTACAAAAATTTTGCCAGAGTTTTCCCTATAATATGGCACTACCATCCTATCACAGCAACCCAAAATATATCGCCTCACAGGGCTACAATAACAACAACAACAACCATGGCCACACATGACCAAGAAAGAATCAAAGAAAGCACTACATACCTGAGGACAATGGTGTCTCTGCCTGAGTCTCCTCTGGAGGTGGAAATAAATGTGGGTACCTGAACTTCATGTCTTTTTCCGCTTCCCATGTCATTTCCTCTCTATTATTATTACTCCATAAGACTTTACCTGAAGCTACATCTTTGGTTCTGAGTCTCTGTACTTGCCTATCTAGGATGGCAATGGGAACTTCTTCGTAGAACAGTTGCTCGGTGACTTGAACATCATCTATAGGTACAATTTTGGAAGGATCTCTAATGCACTTATGAAGCATCGACACATAAAAAATCGAATGCACAGACTCCAACGCAGAAGGTAGTTCTAACTCAAATGCGACCTTACCCACTATACGAATAATTCCGTATGATCCGATGTACCGAGGGCTCAACTTACTTGTGTTGCCAAATCTCATCACTCCTTTCATAGGCGAGATTTTTAGGAAAACCCAATCGCCTACTTCAAATTCCAACAAGCATCGTCGATTATCTGCATAGGATTTTTGTCAACTCTGAGCCGCTAGCAATCGTTCCTGAATTACTTTCACTTTGTCAACTGCTTACTGTATCAAATCTAGGCCAACTAACTGATTTTCTCTAACCATCCTATAGGGGATCTACATCTCCGTCCATATAAAGCCTCATAAGGAGCCATTTGAATGCTGGAATGGTAAATGTTATTACATGCAAACTCAATAGGAGGCAAATGATCATCCCAGTTGCCTTGAAAATCAAGTACACAAGCTCTCAGCATATCTTCAAGGGTCTCAGATAGTACACTTCGCTTGTCCATCTGTCTGCGGATGGAAAACGGTACTAAGACTCACCTGAGTCCCCAATCCATCTTGCAAAAATCTCCAGAATTTAGCTGTGAACTGTGCCCCTCTATCTGAAATAATGGATGTAGGAACCCCATGAAGTCGTACAATCTCTCTAAGATAGAGCATCGCATAATCTTTAGCCGAATAGGTAGTTCTGACGGGTAGGAAATGAGCTGACTTTGTAAGCCTATCAACTATGACCCATATTGAATCATACTTCTACTAGGTACGGGGCAACCCCATAATGAAATCCATGTTAATTACCTCCCATTTCCATGTCGGAATCTCCATAGCCTGTAATAAACGTTCAGGCTTCTGGTGCTTTATCTAAACTTGCTGACAATTCGGACACTGAGTGACAAACTCCGCTATCTTTCTTCATGCCATCGCACCAGTAAACTTCTTTGAGACCATGACACATCTTTGTTGTGTCGGATGGATAGAATAGCGAGAATAATGGGCTTCCCCCATAACTTGCTGACGAAGGCCTGCAATGTTAGGAATGCATAATCTACCTCGATATCTAAGCACTCCATCTCCTGTGATCACGAAAGGTGTCTTTTCTCTTTGAGGAGCTACATCCCGATAATAGACTAGAACAGGATCTTCGTACTGACATTCCTTTATCTCAGCTACCAAGGATGACATCGCTATATCATGAATTGTAACTCCTGTATCACTTGAGTCTATCAGCCGAACTCCAAGGCTAGCTAATCGGTGAACTTCACGAACCATCTCTCTTTTCTCCGGCTGCACATCTGTTAGACTACCCATGGATTTACGACTAAGAGCATCGGCTACTACATTAGCCTTTCCAGGATGGTATAGAATATCAACATCATAATCTTTCAACAACTCTAGCCACAGCCTCTGACATAAATTCAAGTCCTTCTGCTTAAAGATATACTGGAGGTTTTTGTGATTAGTATAGATATCAATATGGACACCGTATAAATAATGTCTCCGAAATTTCAAAGCATGGATCACCACAGCTAACTCAAGATCATGGGTTGGATAATTCTTCTCGTGCTACTTCAACTGCCAAGACACATAAGTAACAACCCTACTGTGCTGTATCAATGCACATCCCAAACCAATACCGGAAGCATCGCAATATATCACATAGCCAACTATTCCTTCTAGAAGAGTCAAGACGGGTGCTGAGGTCAACTTGTCCTTCAATATCTGAAAACTCCGCTCGCACGCATCTGTCCACTAGAACTTGGCTGATTTCTGAGTCAGCTTGGTCAATGGGGCCAAAAGAGAAGAAAACCCTTCTACGAACCTTCTATATTAACCAGCCAAACCCAAGAAACTACGTATCTCTGTTGGTGTCATGGGCGTTGGCCAATTCTTTACAGCTTCAATCTTTTGAGCATCCACTCTAATGCCTTCATCTGAAATAACGTGGCCAAGAAAAGTCACAGAGTACAACCAGAACTCACACTTGGCGAATTTAGCATACAACTATCTATCACGAAGGACTCTAAGCACTGCTCATAAATATTCTTCATGTTTCGCCTCTGATGGCGAATAAACCAGAATATCATCTATAAACACAATCGCGAATAGATCTAGGAAGGGCCTGAATACGTGATTCATCAAGTCCATGAACACAGCTAGAGCATTAGTTAACCCGAATGACATAACACGGAACTCAGAGTGCCCATATCTGGTTCTGAATGCCGTTTTCGGAATGTCTTCCTCCTTCACCCTAACCTGATGATACCCCAATCTCAAGTCTATTTTTTAGAAGTATTTGGCACCTCGTAGCTGATCAAATAGGTCGTCCATCCTCGGAAGCGGGTACTTATTCTTCATAGTCACTTTATTCAGCTGTCTATAATCGATACACATTCGCAAGGAGCCATCCTTCTTTCTTACAAATAACACCGGCGCTCCCCACAACGATGTACTAGGCCTGATAAAATCCTTCTCAAGTAAGTCCTTTAATTTCTCCTTCAGTTCCTCCAACTCTGCAGGTGCCATTCGATAAGGGGGAATAGATATTGGTTGAGTATCTAGCAATAAATCGATAGTGAAATCAATCTCTCGCCCTGGCGGAATGCCTGGAAGCTCATCTGGAAACACTTCTGGGAACTCATTAACCACAGGGACAGACTGAAGGGTCGGTGACTCTGCTTGTACGTCCTGAACCCGAACCAAGTGATAACCGTGCCCCTTTCTAATCATCTTCCTTACCTTAAGGTAGGAAATAAACCTACCCCTCGGTGAAGTAGCCTTGCCCTTCCACTCAAGAACTTGCTCTTCTGAAAACTGGAATCGAGCTATCTTTGTTGTGCAATCAACATTAGCGTAACAGGAAGCCAACCAATCCATACCATGATCACATCGAAATCAATCATGTTTAACTCAATCAATTCTACTAAGGTACGGTGATTACAAACTATCACTACACAGCCTCAATATATCTGCCTAGCTATGACTGGATCACCAACTGGTGTCGACACCTTAAACGATTTAATCGATTTAGGTTCTATCCCAAACTTGCTGACGACAAATGGAGTAAGATATGATAAAGTGGAACCTGGGTCAATCAGTGCATATACATCATAGGAGGAGACTGATAATATACCTATGACAACATCAGGAGATGCCTCACGATCCTGGCTACCAGCCAATGCATAAACGCGGTGCTGAGGCCCACTCGAGCTAGACGCTTCACTCCTCCTTCTACCACGTCTTGCTGGTGTCTGAAAATCTTGCCTCGAAGGGCGTATCAGAAGAAGAACCAGCTACGGACCTGGTAGTCTGAATAGTTCCCACATCACCTTTCATTGAACACTGCCGCATCATATGCCCTGGCTGGCCACAAGCATAACAAGCATCCGATCCCCGTTGACACTGACCTGCGTGTAACTTACCAGACTAGGCACACCGTGATAATGGGGCCCTCACCTGATCAGACTCTAGTCCGTACTGAGAACCTGATGCTTTAGAACTCTGACCCACTCCTAAATAAGAAGACCGATCGAATCTCGGGCCTGAAAACCGCGGAGGTGCACAACCTGCCGAATGAAATGGATACCATGAATACTGATGTTTCTGTCCTCCCCTAAACTCACCAACCATATCTAGAGATCTAGCCCTTTTACCATGACCTCGGTCACGCTCCCGCTCTGTCCTCCGCTGACGCTTACGATCCTCTAAATTTTGTGCATATGCTTGTATACGGGAGATATCCATGCCCGGCTATAATGCAGCGGTCGTAGACTCATCAATTAAATGTGGCCCGAGACCTGCCACGAAACTATGAACTCTGTCCTCCATGTCAACCACCATGGCTAGGGCATATCTAGCCAAAGAATCAAAATACACACAATACTCTTGAACACTCATACTGCCCTACTCAATACGCAAGAACAGAACTTCTGGCAGTAAATAACGGCAAATAAAAGTATCCAAAAACTCTCGCCAAATGGCTGGAGGGGCATTCTCTCCCCTAGATAACTCCCATGTCTGGTACCACTGTATTGCAATATCACGGAGCCTATACGAAGCTAGCTCTACTGACTCGATCTCATCCACGTGCATAACCCTCAAGGTCCTCTGCATACCATTAATGAAATCTTGGGGGTCCAAATTTTGTTTCAACATAGAAAACTCCGGAGGATCTAACCCGAGAAAAATGTTAACCCTCGCATTACCATGTCGGTCTACCTAATCAACACCAATTCCTTGCCACTGAGCCTGAGCGGCTACCAATCTAGTCAATAGCTATATAGCATCCCACATATCCTGGCCCGCGTATCTAGTCGAGGAACCGGGGGTGTGCGATGCAAGGGGGGCATGTGAAACCGAGACGGGCTCTCACTCTGAATCTCATCCCGAGTCCTAGTAGCCCGCTGAGTATAGCTAGTGGCCTCATCAGACACTCTCTTGCCCTTATGGGCAGCTGTAGCTTTCTTTTGAGGAATCGCTGAAATTAAGACAAATCATTAGAAGGCGAACTCTTAACACATAGCTTTATCTCATGATCTAAGAGAGAAGGAATGACAATTTACTAAATGTCTGCAGCATACTGTATCTAAGTGTGGTGCACAACACACCCATAAACAAAACTCTACTAGACACGGTCTGTAGACAATCCTAGGACTGAACTGCTCTGATACCACTTCTATCACTACCCATGCCGGTGAGTCATGACGAGTGTCTGATCCCTAATGGCCAGACACCCCTATACTCGTACCTGGATAACAAGGTCCCATAAATCACTCACTCTAAACTATACTTGTTATATCCCGTATTTTGTACGTCGGGATATTCCGAGCCAAGTGTTGAAATTTAAGAATAAGACTATTTTCCGACTTTGTTTTAACGCATAAGTGCTTACGAATTTGGTTGGATAGAAAGTTAGACATTTCATGAAAATTTGGGGCCAAAAAGCGAAGTGTTGGAATTTAAATTCATGAAAAAAAAAATGTGGCACATGCACATGACTTGTGGGCCATAGGCCACATGTATGAAGAAAATGTGTAGTATTAGATGACTTATTAAGTCATCTTCATTATTTTCATCTCTTGGAAATTTCTAGAAAATTGGAGAAAAATTGAAAAAAAAAAAGAAGAAAAAAAGATGCCACATGACCGGCCATGTGCCATAGATTTATATATATATGTATAAGTGATGACCATGCAAGATATATTTTTCATTCTTCATCCTAGAAATTTCAAGAAACTTGAAGGAAAAGAGAGAGGGAGCAAAAAACGGCCATGGAAGGCCGGGCTAAAACATGCCCATGGAAAGTCTTGATCAAAAATATTTTCTTCAAGCTTCTCTACTAATTGGAAGGTCCTCGTCGACGTGGAGTAGTTGTTGGAACAAGGAAACCATTCGTTTTAGCTAGGAAGGTCCTAGCCGAATGGAAGAAGCAAAGGAAGAGGGGTAAGGTTCAATCCTCCTTTTTACATGTTTTATGGATGTTTTGGATGTGTTGTAGCGTATGGAAATAGATGAAAATCTTGAAATGTTGTGCGTGGGTGTGTGGCCGTGAGTGGGTCGCCAGGTGTAGGAAAAATGAATCAAATTTACCTAGCATTTTGGTTGTTGTTGTGATGGATTCTATGATGCAAAACGAATGTTTAATGATCCAAGTTGAAGTTATAGTTGTGCGGGCTGATTTGGAAGTAATGTGATTTTAATATGCCTTCTTGAATTTATGGAAATAATGTTGTAAACGTATGGAATTGTTGATATAGTTTATGAATTTGGAAGAAGAAAATGTGTTATTGATGTTCCTAATGTAGTTGAAGGATTTCGGGTGGAGTGGCCTATTGGTTGGGTTGTTTTGAATATTGTATGGATTGCTTGGAATGTTCTTAAATCATGTATAAATGGTTGCGGATTAGTAACCGAATATGTGAGCATTGGTATTGAATTGATCGTATGTAGTTTATTTGAATATATATGAAATGTTGTCGAATTGTGTAGAAAGGAATTATTAATGTTAGAATGCGTTTTGAATCACTTATGGATATTGTTAGTATGGTTGTTGATTTGGTTGTTGTTGATTTGGCCGAGTTGAATTCTCGGGGATGTTGAGGAAATGCTGCCGAAATTTTTGTAGACAAAGTGTTAATTCGGAATTGGATTCTTAAGTGTTATGACTAATGGTTGATACCTAACGACATTATTGTAGATCGTGAGAAGTTGAGACGCAAATTCGGATTTAGCTTAGGAAGCGGCTAAGGTATGTAAAGCTCAACCTTTCTTTCTTTGGCATGTCTTAGTTGAAAATAAGTTATGACACGAATTTCGAGGTAATTCTATTCTGGTGATCCGAGCATGTTGATTCTTATTGGCTTCTTGATATTCGTATTCTTAATATGGTCAAATCACGGTCCTGCGTGTCATTTGTATAATTAAATTTCAAAAGTTGCATAAAGGTTTTGTTTCCAAAAGAGTTTTGTTCCTAAATGATTCCGAAACTACGAACGTCCGTAACTTTCACAGAAAGGCTCGGATCACTTCGATTTGTTCGTAGAAAGTTTTAAAATGAATAACGTTCGTAATCTTCCGAGGCGGACTCGGATTGGTTTGGCATATGACTATGATCCCTATGGTTTTGTTAATACGTTTATGATATATGCTATGTTCCCGAATAACGTCCGAAAGATATTTGATATAACTATGGTCCGATTTTCAAATGACATTCCGTTTATACTACTTCATTGAGTCCGTGAGTATGATTTATGCATATGGTTTCTCACTACTCGCTCGTGCAAGCTCAATATGTCTTTCACCGAGTCCCGGCCGGGTACGTATTCGTGCACTTTCCTTTGCATTATTCACCGAGTCCCCTCACTAGTAGGGCCGGGTACGTATATGATGATATGATTATTCATCGAGTCCCGAAGGGGCCGGTACGACCGAGTCCCGAAAGGGCTGGGTACCGTATATGATGATATGGGGATGGCGCGATGGCATACCGAGTCCCTTGCTAGCGGGGCCGGACACGTTTTCACCGAGTCCCTCACTGAGGGCCGGGTACAGTATATGAATATATATGTTTATGCATGCATACATGATGATGACATGATTTTGTTTACCGCGTCCCTCAATTGAGGGCCGGGGCACGTTATATGGATACTTTATATTTGCATATTATGATTTTACTTACCGAGTCCCTCATTAGAGGCCGGCACATACATATGTACGATGATATAATGACATGATTATGATATGAATTTTGCTTCCGGCATAAGTATTTGCATGATAGGTGTTTTCAAAGGCAAGTCTTCCGATTTCTACTCTTTTTTACTCAAGATAATCCCGCCATCGTATTTCATGCTTTACATACTCGCACATATTCCGATCGACCCCTTTCTTTCGGGGTCGCGTTTCATGCCGCGTGTACACCTGACGAGTTGAAGATATTAGCAAGATGTTCCGGCGGGATTGGCGAGCTCCATTTTCAACGAGCGCCGAGTTTGAGCATTATGATATGGATTCATGTCCCATGTTAGAGACTTTGCGTATTGGTCGCGGGTATAAGATGTGTCGAGTATGTAAGTGCTGCCATGTAAGCCGATGTCATTATGCATTGTATTATAAGTTCTATATGTTTCTATATGTTACAGATTTTATTTGATCTGAAAAGGATTAAAAGCATGCTTATTTCCGAAGAACTTTCATGGTGTATCTATGTTATGATTTAAAGGTCCACTCGATTATGAGTATTACGAGAGTCGCCGGGTTCGCCGTCCAAATAGTGGTCGGGTGCCCATCACACCCTATCGGATCGGGGGTGTGACAAATTGGTATCGTAGCGGTTCGTCCTAGCGGTTGTCCGTAAAGTCATGTCTCGGTAGAGTCCTGTTTATGGTGTGAAGTGCGCCACATTTATAAACAGGAGGCTACGGGCATCTAGGGTGGTTATTTTCTTTGACATCTTAGATCGTGCCATAGAGCCGAGTCATAAGAGATGAGATTCCGCGTACTAAATTTTGGTTTCAGCAGAAGAAAGGCATCGACAGGAGAAAGCAATTAACGACATTGGAAGCTACGAAGTACGCAGGTAAGCAACGGTACGAAAGATACATGTCAGGTAAGATATGAAAGTACGATTGAAACATAAGTTGAAGATTAAAAAGGAAAGTAAACAAGAAAGTGTAACAAAAAGTGTGCTTTTGAGTCAAAGGCATACGAGGTGTGTTTATTATTTCTGTACTGTTGATGATAATGGGAGCCCGTGTGGCTGTGATATGATGTGATATGTATATATATGTGCTGGCCCTGCGAGGCTATTATACCTCGCATTTTGCACATTTGGATATTCCGAGTTAGTGGCGGAAAGTTAAGGACAGGGTGATATTTTTTTTGCGGCTTTATTAAGAATGCATGAGTCGCATGTTCATCTTTTGTTGGTATGGAGTATCAAGGGTAAACTTGAAATTTGGAAATTTTAGTTCATGACATGTTGGAGTAGGCCCCACCCTTGGTTGGCCAATATTTTCATGCCATGAAATGGCACATGTGTACATTACATATTTGTGGAACTATATACATGAATGGGATGACTAAGCAAGACTATAATTCATCTTTTGTGACCTTGGAAATTTCTAGAAAAGTGAAGAAAATTGAAGGAAAAAAAAAAAAAAAAAAGGAAGCACATGACCGGCCATGTGCTCCTATATATATATATGTGTGTGTGTGATGAAAATATAAGGCACAAGTCATCATTTTAAACTTGGAAAATTCATGAAGCTTGGAGAAAAAGAAAAGAGAGGCAACATTCGGCCATGGTGGCCGAACATGGCACCATGGAAATAGACCAAGAAAAATTATTTTTCTTCTAGCTTTCCCATCAATTGGAAGGTCCTCGTTAACGTGGAGTGGTTGTTGAAGCAAGAAAATCGTTTGTCGTTGCCATGGATACCTTGGCCGAGAAAGAGGGTGGTGAAGTCAAGTGAAAGAAGGTAAGGTTCTATCCTCTCTTACATGTTTTATGGATGTTTTGGACGTGTTGTGATATGTAGGAATGAATGAAGCCATGAAGTTGTGTTGTGGAAGTTTGGCCGTGTAAGTATGCATGGTGTAGGAAAAAGGAATTAATTTTATTTAGTGTTGTGGGTTGTTGTTGTTATGTATTCTATGATGGAAATGAAAATTTAATGATTCAAATGGAGGTTGTAATGTTGTGGGCTGATTTAGAGATTTAAGTGATTCTAATATGCTTCCTTGCATTCATGATAATAATGTTGTAAGTGTGTGGATTCTTGTTGTCGTTGATGGATTCGGAAGAAAGAAACGCATTGTCGTTGTTCTTATGGAATTTAGAGAGTTTCGGGTGGCATAGCATGTTGGCCGGGCTGTTTGCATATTGTATGGGTTGCTTGAAATGTACTTAACTCATGTTTGAATGGTTGCGGATTAGTAATTGAATATATGAGCATTGGTATTGAATTGATCGTATGTAGTTTATTTGAAGATAAATGAGATGTTGTCGAATTGTGTAGAAAGGAATTATTAATGTTGGAATGCGTTTTGAATCATTTATGGATATTGCTAGTATGGTTGTTGGTTTGGTTGTTGTTGATTGGGCCGAGTTGAATTCTCGGGATGTTGAAGTTATAGGGAAATCCTGCTGAAATTTTTGTAGACAAAGTGTTGAGTTGGAATTGAATTCTTAAGTGTTAGGGCTAATGGTTGATAATTAATGACGTTATTGTAGATTGTTGGAAGTCCGAGGCTTGAGGTCGACTAGCGTTGGAAGCGAACGAGGTATGTAAGCTTCACCCTTCTTTCTTTGGCATGTCTTAGTGAAAAGTAAGTTATGACACGTACCCCGAGGTAATTCTACTCTTGCGGTCCGAGCACGTTTATGATCCGTATTTGTTTCTTGATATTCATATTCTTAATGTAGTCAAATTATGGTCTTTATGTTTTTCGCATGAATGGATTTCAAAGATTGCATAAGAGTTTGTTTTCAAAAGGGTTTTGTTCCTAAACAACTCCGAAACTACGAACGCCCGTAACTTTCACCGAAAAAGCTCGGATCGTTTCGATATGTTCGCATGAGGTTCCATGATAGGTAAGGCCGTGACTTTTATGAGCGGGCTCGGATTGACTGATATGTGCTTGCGACCCCTTAAATTTATTTTGATGCTTTTAATGACAAAATATTTAGAACGGATTTGATACGATCTTCTTTTTGAAAAGAACCTAACATGATTATGGTTTTAGCTCTCGAAATGTCGACTACTAGCTTATCCATTGAGTCTGTTATGATGATTTATGTGCATATGGTTTCTCACTACTCTGCTCGTGCGAAGCTCAATATGTCTTTCACTGAGACCCGGGCCAGGACACGCATTCGTGCAACTCCTTGGCATTATTCACCGAGTCCCTCACTAGAGGGCCGGGACACGCTATATATATATATGTATATGATGATGTGATGATGTGGGGATGGTGGCCAGGATGGCATACCGAGTCCCTTGCTAGCGGGGCCGGGACACGCTGTTCACCGAGTCCCTCACTAGAGGGTCGGGTACGGTATATATATATATGTATATATATATATATATATATATATATATATATATATATATATATATATATATATATATATATGTATGCATGCATACATGATGATGATATGATTTTACTTACCGAGTCCCTCACTAGAGGTCGGGACACGCTATACGTTATATGATGATTTTACCTACCGAGTCCCTCATTAGAGGGCCGGACACGCTATATCCGTTTTTACGATGATTTTATAATATTGAAATGCATGATATATGTTTCCAAAAGCAAGTCTTATGATTTTTCGGTACTTTTACTTCGGTATGATCCCGCTTATTTTGTTTCATGCTTTACATACTCGGTACATATTTCGTGCGACCCCCTTTCTTCGAAGGGGGGTCACGTTTCATGCCGCGCGGTACACCCAGATGAGTTGATGATATTAGTACAAGATGTTCCGGCGGGATTGGCGAGCTCCATTTTCTCCGAAGTCTTTGCCGAGTCGGTAGTGTTATGCTATGGTATCATGTTCCATGTTAGAGACTTTGCAGACAGTGTCATGTACATAGTATGTCAGTTTGTAAGCGGCTCCATAAGCCGACGTATTGTTGCGCATTATTTTACAGATTTTATACGATTGTACACTTCGTTTGATTTGAAAAAGTATGAAAAGCATATTTGAATTCCGAAAACCTTTCATGATGTATTTATGTTATGATCTAAGGGCCCAGTATGATTTGAGTGTCATATGAGTCAGCGGGTTCGCTTGGCCCTAAATAAGGGTCGGGTGCCCATCACACCCTATCGGATTAAGGGTGTGACAAATTGGTATCGAGCGCCCGTCCTAGGGGTTGTACGCAAAGTCGTGTCCGATAGAGTCCTGTTTATGGTGTGAAGCCGGCCACATTTATAAACAGGAGGCTACGGGGCATTTAGGGTGGTTACTCTTCTTTCACTCCTTAGATCGTGCCATAGAGCCAAGTTATAGGAAGCGAGATTTCTTTACGCTAACCTGTGATTGCAGCAGAAGAGTGGCATTGACAGAAGAAGGTGATTAACGATATGGGAAGCTATAAGGCACGCAGGTAAGTAATGTTACGAAAGGCATATGCCGAGCACGGTATTGGTACGATTGAAATGTGAAGTTGAAGAAAAGGAAAGTGTAACTGTGCGAAAAGGAAAGTAAATAAGAAAGGGGAACACGTACGGTTGTGTTGAGCATATGAGTTAAGTCCATTATTTTCAGGCTTTTATGAATATCGAGAGCCCCGAAACTACGGGCAAATTTGGAACGATACGATATGATATGATATATGTGTATATGTGTTGGCCACTGTGAGGCATCCCAGGTATTTCTCGTGCGAATAAGTTCTTTGGATAGTAGGAATACACAGAAACTCTCTTTGAATGATTTTTTTAGGAAGGGCTGGTAGAAAATAATACGAGAGTAAGATATAAGTTTGGAATATGTCACGGAAAAGGACATATGAATAGTAATGATGGGATTTGACTAAGAATAAGGACTAACGAAAAGTGCGGCAAGACTACTTTTGGAAGAATAAGTTAAATTGCACTAGGGAGATTGGTAATAATAGTAAGAAGGGGTTGCGAGGTCGATGGGGATATGGTAATAAGGAATTTGGAATGGGCTAGTGATATTAAGAGATGTTCTAGAGAGTAATTCTGGTAGGTTTGAATGTCAATAAGATGCAAAGTAATATGTATTAAGGCATCGACTGAATCGATAGGGAGGAGATGACCTGTGAAGCTGAAGAAGAGATAAAGAATAAGCAATCTAAATTCCCAAATTGGTTAGGCGGATTGATGAATGGACTGTAGGCAATAGTTATAAACAGGGAGCTCCCCCGAGGTGCTTATGAGACCCCGCAGGACTAATTGTACATTCGAGGACGAATGTTCTAATGGGGGGAAGGATGTTATACCTCGCATTTTGCACATTTGGATATTCCGAGTTAGTGGCGGAAAGTTAAGGACAGGGTGATATTTTTTTCCGGCTTTATTAAGAATGCATGAGTCGCATGTTCATCTTTTGTTGGTATGGAGTATCAAGGGTAAACTTGGAATTTGGAAATTTTAGTTCATGACATGTTGGAGTAGGCCCCACCCTTGGTTGGCCAATATTTTCATGCCATGAAATGGCACATGTGTACATTACATATTTTCGGAACTATATACATGCATGGGATGACTAAGCAAGACTATAATTCATCTTTTGTGACGTTGAAAATTTCTAGAAAAGTGAAGAAAATTGAAGAAAAAAAGAAAAGAAAAGAAGGAAGCACATGACCGACCATGTGCTCCTATATATATATATATGTGTGTGTGATGAAAATATAAGGCACAAGTCATCATTTTAAACTTGGAAAATTCATGAAGCTTGGAGAAAAAGAAAAAAGGGGCAACATTCGGCCATGGTGGCCGAACATGGCACCATGGAAATAGACCAAGAAAAATTATTTTTCTTCTAGTTTGCCCATCAATTGGAAGGTCCTCGTTAACGTGGAGTGGTTGTTGAAGCAAGAAAATCGTTCGTCGTTGCCATGGATACCTTGGCCGAGAAAGAGGGTGGTGAAGTCAAGTGAAAGAAGGTAAGGTTCTATCCTCTCTTACATGTTTTATGGATGTTTTGGACGTGTTGTGATATGTAGGAATGAATGAAGCCATGAAGTTGTGTTGTGGAAGTTTGGCCGTGTAAGTATGCATGGTGTAGGAAAAAAGAATTAATTTTATTTAGTGTTGTGGGTTGTTGTTGTTATGTATTCTATGATGGAAATGAAAATTTAATGATTCAAATGGAGGTTGTAATGTTGTGGGCTGATTTAGAGATTTAAGTGATTCTAATATGCTTCCTTGCATTCATGATAATAATGTTGTAAGTGTGTGGATTGTTGTTGTCGTTGATGGATTCGGAAGAAAGAAACGCGTTGTCGTTGTTCTTATGGAATTTAGAGAGTTTCGGGTGGCATAGCATGTTGGCCGGGCTGTTTTCATATTGTATGGGTTGCTTGAAATGTACTTAACTCATGTTTGAATTGTTGCGGATTAGTAATTGAATATATGAGCATTGGTATTGAATTGATCGTATGTAGTTTATTTGAAGATAAATGAGATGTTGTCGAATTGTGTAGAAAGGAATTATTAATGTTGGAATGCGTTTTGAATCATTTATGGATATTGCTATTATGGTTGTTGGTTTGGTTGTTGTTGACTGGGCCGAGTTGAATTCTCGGGGATGTTGAAGTTATAGGGGAAATGCTGCCGGAATTTTTGTAGACAAAGTGTTGAGGTGGAATTGAATTCTTAAGTGTTATGGCTAATGGTTGATAATTAATGACGTTATTGTAGATTGTTAGAAGTCCGAGGCTTGAGGACGACTAGCGTTGGAAGCGAACGAGGTATGTAAGCTTCACCCTTCTTTCTTTGGCATGTCTTAGTGAAAAGTAAGTTATGACACGTACCCCGAGGTAATTCTACTCTTGCGGTCCGAGCACGTTTATGATCCGTATTTGTTTCTTGATATTCATATTCTTAATGTAGTCAAATTATGGTCTTTATGTTTTTCGCATGAATGGATTTCAAAGATTGCATAAGATTTTTTTTTCAAAAGGGTTTTGTTCCTAAACAACTCCGAAACTACGAACGTCCGTAACTTTCACCAAAAGGTTCGGATCGTTTCGATATGTTCGCATGAGGTTCCAAGATAGGTAAGGCCCGTGACTTTTACGAGCGGGCTCGGATTGACTTGATATGTGCTTGCGATCCCTTAAATTTATTTTGATGCAGTTTTAATGACAAAATATTTAGAACGGATTTGATACGATCTTCTTTTTGAAAAGAACCTAACATGATTATGGTTTTAGCTCTCGAGCTTCGACTACTCGCTTATCCATTGAGTCTTGTTATGATGATTTATGTGCATATGGTTTCTCACTACTCTGCTCGTGCGAAGCTCAATATGTCTTTCACTGAGACCCGGGCCAGGACACGCATTCGTGCAACTCCTTTGCATTATTCACCGAGTCCCTCACTAGAGGGCCGGGACACGCTATATATATATATGTATATGATGATGTGATGATGTGGGGATGGTGGCCAGGATATCATACCGAGTCCCTTGCTAGCGGGGCCGGGACACGCTATTCACCGAGTCCCTCACTAGAGGGCCGGGTATATATATATATATATATATATGTATATATGCATGCATACATGATGATGATATGATTTTACTTACCGAGTCCCTCACTAGAGGGCCGGGACACGCTATACGTTATATGATGATTTTACCTACCGAGTCCCTCATTAGAGGGCCGGGACACGCTATATGTTTTTACGATGATTTTATAATATTGAAATGCATGATATATGTTTCCAAAAGCAAGTCTTATGATTTTTTCGGTACTCTTTACTTCGGTATGATCCCGCTTATTTTGTTTCATGCTTTACATACTCAGTACATATTCCATCGACCCCTTTCTTCGGTCGCGTTTAATACCGCGCAGTACACCCGCATTAGTTGATGATATTAGTACAAGATGTTCCGGGGATTGGCGAGCTCCATTTTCTCCGTGAGGCTTTGCGAGTCGAGTATTATGCTATGGTATCATGTTCCATGTTAGAGACTTTGCAGACAGTGTCATGTACATAGTATGTCAGTTTGTAAGCGGCTCCATAAGCCGACGTATTGTTGCGCATTATTTTACAGATTTTATACGATTGTACACTTCGTTTGATTTGAAAAAGTATGAAAAGCATATTTGAATTAAAAACCTTTCATGATGTATTTATGTTATGATCTAAGGGCCCAGTATGATTTGAGTGTCATATGAGTCAGCGGGTTCGCTCGGCCCTAAATAAGGGTCGGGTGCCCATCACACCCTATCGGATTAAGGGTGTGACAGAGGCATTGTTGGTATTTCCTGTGTACAGGTTTTGTGACAGTAACAGTTACAGAGGAAACTCTGCCGAAATTTTCCCAGAAATAAAGTGAAGGTGAGGTGTAGGTTTGTAATATGTTTTGAAAGGTTGTGCCAATAGCAATGAATTTTTTTTGACAAAGATACGAGCGCAGCCGACCTCGGGAAAGAAGTTAGTTGCGAAATTGGGGATAACAATAATTGGAAGTTCGATATCGGCACGGTGAAAAGGATTTGGAAAAGACTTGTAGACAGGGGGCTGGTAAGTCGTGATGGAGTGTTATTTAAGGTGCCGACCGAATGGACAAGTAGCGACGAGCTTATAGTTAAAGGGAGTAATAAGATGATTAGGACAAGAATACGGAGGAAAGGAATTGTGATAGGTACGAATGTATCGATAAGACAGTTTGTGAAACGTTAAGGGTAAAGTTGACCAGAAAGGAATAAGAAGCGTTACAAAATAGGATTGGTTATAGGTAAGATATAGTGAAGATTGTTATGAAAATAAGAAAAGCCTAGTGAGAAAGTGGCTAAAGCTACGATATGATCTATGTCGCTAGAATCTAACGACGAGTGTGAAACGGAAAAGCGAGCTATAGAACGAATAGGGAAGGCTTATCAAGTTCGGTAGGAAGTTTGGAATAAGGATTATATAATGACGAAAATGATAGCGAGTATGAGAAAAGAAAGGGAAATCGGAAAAAGGAAATAAGAAGGGAGCGAGACAACAGTGTAGTAATAGGCCATGATATGTGTAGTCAAGGATACGAGTGCTATAAGTGACGGGACTATGAAAGACACGGTTATAGGAAGGATGAGGAACGAGGTAAAATGAGGGCAGAAATCCAAGGATCGCTAACTGAGTATCTGTAAGTAACGGTGATCGAGGTGTATTCCTCGCCATTGAGATCTGGAGGTCTAGGACGGAAGAGTAATCATGTTTAGAGGTGAACTGTGAATATTGAGGATCAAAGGGAGTTGAAATAGAAATTGTGAAGTCAGGAGACTAAGAAACCCTTCTAATTCGGAGAGAAACGCGTTATGAGAACGTTTCGAAACCTGTTAAGACTTTAACTGGCTCCAGATTATATGACAAAGGTCATGCGGTGGAACGGACGCGATTATATTTGCATTAAAGCATCGTATTTCATCGGAGTTTCAAAGTTAAGCGTGCTGAAGCGAGAGAAATTCTAGGATGGGTGACCCCCTGGGAAGTTTTCTGAAAGTTCTATAAACTCAGACGCAAGAAGTAAATGAGAAGCTAGGGTGACTTAAGGACAAATTAAGAGTCTGAGGAGTGGGCTGAAACCCTAAAAGGTCGCGCAGAACGGAGTGAATTAGACCGATAAAGAGGAAGAAAGTGCATCACAGTTCTAGAATTAGGGTGGTAGTCGAATAGTGTATGGAGATATCTTGTAAGCAAGATAGTAGGGACTACATGTGTACATAGGTACGCACAGGATATCCGGTATATGGTTAGATCAGCGGATATAAGTATTCCGGTAATCAACGTGGCGGTATATGGGAGACACTAATCGGACGCAGTAACGAGGTTAAGGGGAAAAGCATATATAAAGAGTACAAATGTCACGAGGCAAGATGATGTTGTTTTCACTACAAGTTAAGCTTGGAAAGTGCTAATACAACGACGTTTCGAAAAGAAGGAAAGCGAGTAGGCGGAAGGCAAGGGGATTAAAATGTCGGGATAAAAGTACCGCTTAATTGAGATTGGAAATACGGATTTATGGCAATGTAGAATTGGGCGATAGTATAAGTACACCCCTAAAGGGGGGAAACGAGGGAAAGAGATACAAGTGTAAGACGAAGACAATTGGCGCTATAATGTCCTGGATACGAACGCTTGGGCCGCAGGTAAAGATTGCAACATCACATGTGACAGGAAAGTTGAGAGCAAGATCAGAGCAAAGGGACGATAGAAGAGTTCGGATTAAAGATAAGGTAATGACATGAGATAATGTGCTGAAAATGTAACAAGATGAGTAAAGAAAGATTGTAAGACAATTTAAGCAAGATGATCATAACTAACTGGCTGTTAGAAGAGAGTAAATTTATGTGTCAGATTCTTTCGGGTTGATATCAATTGATGATAGTTAAAGCCGGGAGCGGCTAGGGAAGGTTATTATATGAGGGGACTTCATTACTACTTGACAACCGACTCAAAGACAAGGGATCGAGAGCAAAAGTGAAGTGACAATTAAAGTCTTTCAAAGGAATCAAAAAAAAAAAAAGTTGAACCCGAGATATATTAGGCTTTGCTACATAATACATAAGGCAAGGAGGTTGCGTGCTAAAGACGTAGCTTCCGTTAAGGCACCGTGGCGGAATGGCAACAAAAAGGAAATGACTTGCGAACCTGAGGAGGAGATGAAAGAGAAATATGATTGGTAGATAAAATTTCATGCTACGGTAGTAAAGGAAACCCGAGATCCTTAAGACCACATATCTAGTTGAACATTCGAGGACGAATGTTCTAAAGGGGGGAAGGATATTATATCCCGTATTTTGTACGTCGGGATATTCCGAGCCAAGTGTGGAAAGTTAAGAATAAGACTATTTTTCGACTTTGTTTTAACGCATAAGTGCTTATGAATTGGGTTGGATGGAAAGTTAGACATTTCATGAAAATTTGGGGCCAAAAGTGAAGTGTTGGAATTTAAATTCATGAAAAAAATAACCATGTGGCCATGCACATGACTTGTGGGCCATAGGCCACATGTATGAAGAATATTTGTAGTATTAGATGACTTATTAAGTCATCTTCATTATTTTCATCTCTTGGAAATTTCTAGAAAATTGGAGAAAAATTGGAAAAAAAAAAGAAGAAAAAAAATGCCACATGACCGGCCATGTGCCATAGATTTATATATATATGTATAAGTGATGACCATGCAAGATATATTTTTCATTCTTCATCCTAGAAATTTCAAGAAACTTGAAGGAAAAGAGTGAGGAGCAAACGGCCATGGAGGGCTCAAACATGGCCATGGAAAGTCTTGATCAAAAATATTTTCTTCAAGCTTCTCTACTAATTGGAAGGTCCTCGTCGACGTGGAGTAGTTGTTGGAACAAGGAAACCATTCGTTTTAGCTATGGAAGGTCCTGGCGAATGGAAGAAGTGGAAGGAAGAGGTAAGGTTCAATCCTCCTTACATGTTTTATGGATGTTTTGGACGTGTTGTAGCGTATGGAAATGGATGAAAATCTTGAAATGTTGTGTGTGGTGTGTGGCCGTGAGTGGGCTGCCTAGGTGTAGGAAAAATGAATCAAATTTACCTAGAATTTTGGTTGTTGTTGTGATGGATTCTATGATGCAAAACGAAAGTTTAATGATCCAAGTCAAGTTATAGTTGTGCGGGCTGATTTGGAAGTAATGTGATTTTAATATGCCTTCTTGAATTTATGGAAATAATGTTGTAAACGTATGGAATTGTTGATATAGTTTATGAATTTGGAAGAAGAAAATGTGTTATTGATGTTCCTAATGTAGTTGAAGGATTTCGGGTGGAGTGGCCTATTGGTTGGGTTGTTTTGAATATTGTATGGATTTCTTGGAATGTTCTTAAATCATGTGTGAATGGTTGCGGATTAGTAACCGAATATGTGAGCATTGGTATTGAATTGATCGTATGTAGTTTATTTGAATATAGATGAAATGTTGTCGAATTGTGTAGAAAGGAATTATTAATGTTAGAATGCGTTTTGAATCACTTATGGATATTGTTAGTATGGTTGTTGATTTGGTTGTTGTTGATTTGGCCGAGTTGAATTCTCGGGGATGTTGAAGTTATAGGGGAAATCTTGTCGAAATTTTTGTAGGCAAAGTGTTAATTCGAATTGATTCTTAAGTGTTATGACTAATGGTTGATACCTACCGACATTATTGTAGATCGTGAGAAGTTGAGACGCAAATTCGGATTTAGCTTAGGAAGCGGCTAAGGTATGTAAAGCTCAACCTTTCTTTCTTTGGAGTTGAAAATAAGTTATGACACGAATTTCGAGGTAATTCTATTCTGGTGATCCGAGCATGTTCATGATTCTTATTGGCTTCTTGATATTCGTATTCTTAATATGGTCAAATCACGGTCCTTATGTCATTTGTATAATTAAATTTCAAAAGTTACATAAAGGTTTTGTTTCCAAAAGAGTTTTGTTCCTAAATGATTCCGAAACTACGAACGTCCGTAACTTTCACAGAAAGGGTCGGATCGCTTCGATTTGTTCGTAGAAAGTTTTAAAATGAATAACGTTCATAATCTTCCGAGGCGGACTCGGATTGGTTTGGCATATGACTATGATCCCTATGGTTTTGTTAATACGTTTATGATATATGCTATGTTCCCGAATAACGTCCGAAAGATATTTGATATAACTATGGTCCGATTTTCAAATGACATTCCGTTTAGACTACTTCATTGAGTCTGTGAGTATGATTTTACGTGCATATGGTTTCTCACTACTCTCGTGCAAGCTCAATATGTCTTTCACCGAGTCCCGGCCGGGTACGTATTCGTGCACATTCCTTTGCATTGTTCACCGAGTTCCTCACTAGAGGGCCGGGTACGGTATATGATGATATGATTATTCACCGAGTCCCGAAAGGGCCGGAGTACGACCCGAGTCCGAAAGGCGGGTGCGGTATATGATGATATGATGATATGGGGATGGCGGCTAGGATGGCATACCGAGTCCCTTGCTAGCGGGACCGGGACACGCTCTTCACCGAGTCCCTCACTAGAGGGCCGGGTACGGTATATGCATATATATGTTTATGCATGCATACATGATGATGACATGATTTTGTTTACCGCGTCCCTCAATTGAGGGCCGGGGCACGTTATATGGATACTTTATATTTGCCTATTATGATTTTAATTACCGAGTCCCTCATTAGAGGGCCGGGTACGGTACAAATGTACGATGATATAATGACATGATTATGATATGAATTTTGCTTCCGACATAAGTATTTGCATGATAGGTGTTTTCAAAGGCAAGTCTTCCGATTTCTCTGTACTCTTTACTTCAGTATAATCCCGCTTACTGTATTTCATGCTTTACATACTCAGTACATATGATCTGCATCGAATTTCTTCGAAGTGCTTTCTGCCGTGGGGCTGCGTTTCATGCCGTGCAGGTACACCCATACGAGTCTGAGCATTATGATATGGATTCATGTCCCATGTTAGAGACTTTGCGAACGATGTCGTGTGTGTGTGTGTGTGTGTGTGTGTGTGTGTGTGTGTGTGTGTGTGTGTGTGTGTGTGTGTGTGTGTGTGTGTGTGTGTGTGTGTGTCATGCATTGTATTATAAGTTCTATATGTTACAGATTTTATTTGATCTGAAAAGGATAAAAAGCATGCTTATTTCCGAAGAACTTTCATGGTGTATCTATGTTATGATTTAAAGGTCCAGTCTGATTATGAGTATTACGAGAGTCAGTGGGTTCGCTCGGCCCTAAATAGGGGTCGGGTGCCCATCACACCCTATCGGATCAAGGGTGTGACAATACCGACTCATGAAAGGGTGACATCATGTACTCGGTAAAAGCGTACACACACACACACACACACACACACACACACACACACACACACACACATATATATATATATATATATATATATATATATATATATCTACTGAAGGAACAGTGGAAGCCGACTAGGCCGCTACATATGCAGTACATAAAAGAATAGGAGCTGACAAGGCTACATCATCTGTCAAATACATACAACTATCTACAGACCTCAAATGGAATAGAAAATTATAGAAAGGACGAGACAGGGCCCCGTCATACCCATGTGCATATACATCTCCAAAGAATGGCGTACCAAAATAGACTGCACTTCCGGATCAAATGGAGCGCACCAACTACTGCTGGGTAAAGGTCCTACTGAGTGGGACCACCTGTCTGTCTACCTACACCTGCGGGCATGAGCGCAGTCCCCCAACCAATAGGGGAGTCAGTACGGACAATGTACTGAGTAAGTAAGGCATAAGAACATCAAGTACATGAGAATCATGAGAGACATCTGAACATGAAAACTACATCTCCATATCTGAATGCATACGCGTAACTGCATATTTGGAACATATGTATAACATAAAAGTGCCTCGCAGGCTGTATAATATGCATAGGTCATAATATAACTGTTAGTGCTTGGAACATACAGCCCGATCCATATCCTTTATGTTAGTTCTTGGGAACGTATGGCCCGATCGATACCTTATCATCATCATATACATTGCTGCAGAACGTGCAGCACGATCCATATATCATCATCATGGTGCACCAGCTTATTAGGTGGTAATGCGTATATAATACCTATCCCTTTTCCCATATCCCATATACATATAATATATTCGTATATAATGCCTTTTGGTCATAGGTCAATGCGCATATATATATAATTTGATGCAATGCATGAACAAACTGAATACATAGAACTCTCGGAGTGACAGAAGGTCATACTACCTGCGATGAACATCTTTTGAGCTAACATCATCAGTGACCCATGAACAAAAGGAACAATCATAGAGGTGTATAGGAACATCAAAACTGAAGTATTCCTAGTACTCCTAAGAGTAGAGTAATATGGAAGCTCGTTTACTTGCTGATTGGTTCATATCATAACATTATGCCAAAAAGGAAAAAAGGGATAGCCTAACATACCTTAACGTCTCCTTAATCACTCAGCGTTCTCCTTCTAAGTTCGCAAAGTCTACATTCAAGAGGATCATGCTAAGGTTAGGTCCAGAAAACACTACTTAAGTTCCAACTAGCGTAATTAACGAAATTTGGGTAGCATTTCCCCTGTTTTATCAACTTCCGCTATATCATAAAACAATTCCCAATCATTAATAACATTATCATCATTTTCATAATTAAGAGAATCATTACATGCCCAAAACTCCTTTTCATAATCAACACACAACAACAATTTCAATACAACTCTATATACACTCGTATACCACACTTCCTCATCATCATTACTACCATTCATAGCAAGATTATACCCAAAGTCCTCCAACAATTACAACTTACGTCAATTTATTACTCATAACATCATCAAACCTACATTTGAACTTCCTCTTTTGCTTTCTTTCCCTCAATCAAGTTATTCAACAACTAGACATTCTTAATAACATGGAAACAAGTATAAAACTCACCTTAATCACACAAGGGCAATCTTTGAATCAAATAATCCACTTGAGTGAAACCCCAACTTCAACACCAAAGAAATTCTTGAGTTCTACAAACCCTAGTGAGCCTTCCAACACTTGAATCTCTTAATTCTTGCTATTTGATCTATGATCTCTCTTGGAATTGTGTGGATATGCTTGGAGGAGGGTTCTAGAGCTTTCAAGACTTGGGGAAATGTAGGAAATGAACAAGGGTCATCTATATATATAAAAAATAAAAAATACGCTTCGACCGATATACGTCCATTTGTACGTCCGTACAAATGACGATCGTATAATCTTTACCAGGGTTTACCCTTCTGCGGAATGGTTCTACGGACTATTATACGGGCCGTAAAAATGATACGGTCCGTATAAATGGCGGTACAATCCATATTTTCTCGAATTTTATTCTCGTCGGTTCCTTCAACCTCCAATCCTTATGGAACCTTATTGGAACTTGCATAACACTTCATTAGCCATCTAAGGGGCCCTATAGCTCCCCCTCAAGGTATCGCTAAACAAATTATAGCTCACTTGTTGCGAAACCTTCCCAAACATGATTTACATTCGACTTCATTCGACGAACTTAGTTCCATTGATTAATATGGCTTCAAAATCTTATGGTACGCTCTTAAAGTCATCCAATACTCTCCTTAATCACATAAGGACTTCATGTTCACCTAAATCTCGCGTTGGTCTACTCACAATGCAACAGTCCGAATCTCCGAGATGTAACAAGATTAAGATTAGGGAACTTTCCCTCAAGAGAATCTGACCAAACCTCTTCAAATCGCCTCCAAGATGCTAAGGAAATGTAATATAAGGAATGGGGGGAATAGTTTTTATAAGGCCTTTAAATGAGAATCTGGTCCGTCCGCTGCTTTAGCAGTCAGCCATTGCTCTAGCGCTCACAGCTTTAGAGGTCACCGCATCGCTCTAGTACTCACCTCTTTAGCGGTCACCCCACCGCTCTAGCGCTCACCAGACACAAGAAATTTCTAGTGTCTTTCAAACTTGGAATCAACATCTGGAACCATCCCGGACACAAACCAAATAGGCAGATATACATAAAAACGCACTACGAATGCACTCGGGACCTCGAAATTCCCATCGGAGATCTTGTTGACCTAGTTAACCCCTGATACCTCAAGACTAACTTTCCAATCCAGGTTCCAAAATGCACCCGAGTGCATTGGGAACCGAACCGAATATACACACAAGCTCTAAACGACCATCCGAACCTCTCAGAATCGACATATTTTTAATAAAGGTCCATTTACCCAAAATTCAACTTGGGGTCAAACATTTTTCACTTTAAGTCTAATTTCGCAAAACTCAACCAATTTCGCATCCGATGACCTCGAAAATCATACCACCCATCCCTGCGGGTGAAATATACGCTGATATAGCTCGGGAAAGGGTCAACGGGGTAAAACTAGCCATAACGACCAAATGAGTCATTACAGACCCCTTTCACACCGAATAATGGACTATACATCCTCCAATCGGAGTCTAGAGAGTAAACCATAACTTACCTCAAAAGCAAACAGGAGCCACAAACCCTCAAACCTGAGCTTTTACCTTCCGAAGTGCCTCTGAATGATCAAAGTCTAACACATAGATTCTACGTTAACACATGAGTCCGTAGACACCCATAATGCAATATTCCTACTTGGAACCCAAAAACGAACCCAAATAGAAAAACCCGACCCCAAGGGCGAAACTAAAATTTTAGTTTAAAATTAGTTTATGTCTCGTCCCAAATCGGGCTACGTGCGGGCACCTACTATTTCCTACCTTGGTAGGCGAACCCTTTCCCAAATCATTCATTCAACCACAAAAAAGTAATTAAGACGATTGAAATATAAGTCTCAAACATAGATAATAATAAGGATAAGTAGATAAGTGCGGAAATAATACATCAATCCCAAGGAATCTGGTTTAGGGCCGTAGAAGAGCCACTACTACAACACTACAAGTCTAAATATGAATACATAGTCTGAAAGTGGAATACTATATCGAAACATCAATGTAGGACAAGTAAATAAGAAGAGGCATTCGAGCTGCGGATCCGTCCATGTGCTCACCTGGGTTGCTTGCCAGCAAAGCCTCAGGAATCAGCCACGAGGAGAGAAAGTAGATCCTGTCATGTACTATGCACTCATAAAAGAATGCAACAAGGTAGTATCAGTACAACACTATGTACTAGTAGGTATCATAGGCAGACAACAATTAGCTAACATATATAAAGGAAGAGACTGAAAGATAAGCATGCTCACAATCAAGTATCAATCAACACAGTCCATGAACAATATCACAAGTACAGAAAGATCAACAACCGAATCATAGCATATGGTGAAACACCTAAACACAAGTTTGCCAAGTGTCCCACAATTCCTCAGAATGATCACAACGACACGTACAATCCACGAATCTGATCAATAGATGCAAATGAGAAGATAATGATGAATGCATATGCAATGCAATGATACACACTCGGTCCGGGCAGAATACCTCCACGCCTCGATACTCATTACTCATGGGGGACCCACGAAGTTCATGTACCTGTTGCGGCGTACAGCTCGATCCAACATATATATATATATATATATATATATATATATATATATGTTGCAAAACGTATAATCCGATCCAAAATGAGTTTAATATATGTTGCGACGCGCAACCCGATCCAATATATGCATAAAATATGTTGCGGCGCATAACCCGATCTAATATAAGTATAATGTATGTTGCGGCGCGCAACTCGATCCAAATGTATGAGTATGAATGCATGAATGATAACAATACCCACGAGAATCTATCAATATCAATGGTGCCACACATGGACACATATTACGAGAATCTATAAATATCAATGGTGCCACACATGGACACATATCATAAGAATTTATCAATATCAATTGTGCCACACATGGACACGTACACAATAACACGAATAAATCACTTCCTTCCTCTTTACAAGACAATACCCAATAAATAAGAGATACGGTTACACAATCATGATAAGGAAACTCAACCTCAACTCTAGTATCACAAATGTGGAAACAAGCCAATAGATCACAACAAGGCAACAAGCCAAAATCAATAGCATTACCAACCTAAGTAATCCATCCCAACTTCATACATGAAGGCGTAACATACTTTCTCAAACAATCAGTAGCTCTACATATGCTACGCTAACCGAAGTATAACCTTATGGTAAGCCGTAACCTATCTGGTAGCCGAGTGGGAGCCACGAACAACCACACCTTTTCTTGGCATTTTTTGAGAGCCTCCAAATACTCAAATTCTATCCATAATCGAACTCTATGTTTGAAAATAGGAAGAACAATACTCAGATTGCTAGGCTATCTTTCGAATCAAAATCAATATGGAAGAAGGGGAAAACGGGCTCACAAGGGTAAAATGGGTATTTTAAAAGTGAAATTGGTAACCCAACGTTCTAGAAGTTCAATTCCACTATTCAATTGGTAGATTAACTCAAGAATAGGTCAATTACATCTTTGAAGTCAAAATTCCCAATTTGGGTATAAACCCTAACTTTCAATCTCCAAGTTAATCAACAATAATAGAAGATTCAAGCCTATTAGTTAAATCATCAAACTCCATACTTAGATTAGTCAAATCTACTAACAATTCTCATTTAAGAAGGCTTTAACTCAAATAATGAAGTAGACATCAAAACCCAGCTTTCCTCTTAAGTTCTATAGAGATTCTAGCATGGATTCAAGCTTAGGGAAAGATAAAGTAATGGACTTAAGGTTAGGGAACTTACCCACAAGAGAAATCAGCCAAGAACTCTCCAAATTGCCTCAAAGGATGCTTAGAAACAATAAATGAAGTGATAGGAAATGAAGGGTTTCCACTAAGCATTAGATAAGAAAACTAGTCCGCCAATTCATGCCGGTGGGTGGGGTGGATCACCGCGCCGGGCCCATTACCGTAGCCCGTTGCCGCCACGAGCCCGCCACAGTAGACTACCAGCCATTGTGGTGACTCTCCACAATTTCATCACCATCTCCGTAGCGGAACAAGGCCTCGCCACAGCAGGTCCGCTACAATGCATCTGGTGCCGCTACGGCGGACACCAGATACCAGAAAATCTTGTATTTTTCACTATCTCAATGCCGAAATCTGACAATCTGCCGAGACCTCAAAGATACAAATCAGACATGCATTCACTTATAAAAACACGCCATGGACTCTCTCACAGTGTTACACCTCGGAAATTTTCCCTTAGCATACAAAGGAATAGACTTACGAAAGATATGGCGTATAAGAAGTACGGACAAGCAAGAAATAGTATGCGATGACTCTAATTAAGATTTCCAAAGATATTAGACTTGGAGAAAGAAAGTTGTTAAGGGAATCGAGTTATAAGTTAGTGTGTTGGATGCAAACTAGGAGTATTGAGTTATTGATGCCTTTTTTTTTTTGG